>NC_058406.1:168072317-168112990 GCF_002201575.2 Neomonachus schauinslandi
CAAACTATTTTGGGCCCCTTCGAAAAAAGGTAACCATGCCTATTATGGCCTTAAAAAAAAAAAAAAAAAAAAAAAAAAGCCAGTAAAATAGATGGTATGTAAGGTTTGTGATAGGAGTTTCTACCATCGTAGGCATAGTCACCAAAGCTGGGCTCTTTTATTTCCCAAAGTAGCTTTACTTGACTTTAATGAGCTTGATTTAAATACAAATGATGGTGCAACCAAATCCTCTACCTGCTGAAAGTTGCAGCTGAAGGGTCAAGTCCTAAACAGACACGTAGAGTTTAAAGGGATATGAAAAAACACTCACAGTTCCAATCATTGACCAAAATGTGGCCCTATCTACAAGGAGAGGTCACAGCCCCTCCTTTCCAGGGGTCTAGTGGATGGGTTACAGATCTCTGTCTGAGCATACTTGATCGAGAGTTCATGGTTTAACTCTATCAACAGGAAATATTGAGACAATTAATATTTTCCTCTAGAAGAGAGTGCTATCTTTTTTTGCTTGCCTTTTCATCCACCAGACTGTAAACTCCCTGGCCAGAAAAGAAAATCACATCTCTTTTTTCACCATGACATCTCCAGTGCCTGAGACTGTGCCTGGCACGTGTTAGGTGTTCCACGAACATTCATTCAGTTTGCTTGCAAATTACCATGAAAATAAAATGTGACTCTTTACATTCAAGATTGATACACTGAGAAACTTCATAATGAATTCATTTATTCAATAAATATTTCTATTATGCTTTCCATGCTCTAGGTGCTGGGGAGGTCATGAAGGACAAGAAAGACAAGACAGGCCATCTTCATGGAGCTTATATTTCAATTGGGAAAGAAAGACCATAAGCAAGTAGACCAGTAGAAACAAGATAATTTCAGCTCATGATAAGTGCTATGAAGGAAATAACAGGATGGTACTGACAGAGAGTGACAGGATGGAAAGGGCATGCTACTTGACATAGAATGGTCAAGAAAGCCCTCTCTGAGCTAAGGACACTTGAGGTCTTCATCTCTTAAAATACATCATAAGTGGAAGGCAATGGTTTTAGGAAGCAATGTTGCTTCTTAGTAATATTCCACCAACGGACACTTTGCTAGGTGAATAAATGGATAAAGAGGTACTAGTTGCCATGCTAGAAAACCAGACAACTACTATTTAATTTCCACTCTTTTAGAATTACCTTTGTATCCAAATTCTATTCTCTGATTTTTTGATACCCCCTCTTCCTCTGACTTCTCTTCCCCAGCAGATGAAATGCTTGGAATTCCTTTATTCAGGACCTGCTATTCCCAACGGTTAGCAATTTTCCAAGGTTGCTTGGACTGATTTTTTTTTTTCCCAAATCAAGGATAACTCTTAACCAATATACTTTTATTGCTGCCCTAGTTCCTTAAGAAAATCCCTTTGTTTACAAAAAAGCATAACTATTAACAAGCTAAATTTATTGAGGAACTACCGGCTTTGTGTAAGAATGGAATTTTAAAAAGCCAGGGTTCAGAGTGAACCACAAGCAAAGTAGGAGTCAGTCAGCTGTACAATTTTGAAAGCAAACATAGAAATAAACAGAAAAAAAAAACATTTAACCTTATGGAATAATAGGGGAGTTACCTATCAGATCAGATAAAGAGATTTTTTTTAATAAGAATATATATTTTAAAAGTGAGGATATGCTGAAAAGGGAGTGGTGAAAGGCTCTTGTACCCTTTGAGAGGAATATAAACTTTGAGAAGTGTTAATTTTGTAATATATTAAATTTTAAAATTTAATATATTTAATATATTTAAAATATTTAAATTTTAAAAATGCACACTTTGATTCAAAATCCCACTCCTAGGAATTTATCTTAAGGAAAACAGACAAAAATATGAATACATATGAACCACATTCATTGATACATTGTTCATAATAACAACAATTGGGGAAAATCTAAATGCTGATCAGTTACTCAGTGAAGCAGGTTGCGCATCTGTTCAATGGAATACTATGTAGGCATTCAAAAGAATGGTGTGTAAAGAGATATATAAGTACACACACACCCCTCCCAGGCATATACATATACACACTCGTATAAATACACATACACGCACATATAGTCGTCAGGGTCTACACTGAAACATTGTGCTTATCTCTAGAAAGTGGCTTGTGCTATCACAGTAGGATCTCAGAGACTTTTGTTTTCTCCTTCAACCTTTTGTTATTATTTGATATTTGATTCTTCCGCATTTGGCATACATTATCTTGGTACACGGGAAAATAAACTACTTCAAAAATGTTATTATCTTCCATATTTATTACACCTGGGAAGAGAGGCATGAACAACATTCAGAGAGAGCTAAGCTGGAGTGAAGACATCCACTAAACTTTGCAAGGAGCTCTAAGATCAGGAATCCAGACAGCTGAGATGACATGTCAGAGGCCAGATGCTCATGGAGCAGAGGAAACAAGCATCAGTTAGGCCCCCGGTGCCAAGCAATCACAGGCTGCTGGTCTGAAACAATGTTTTAGAGCCAAAGAACTCTACTAGAACATCTGTTCCATCCATATGTTCAGTTTACAGGGTTCTCAGCATTTAAGTTTGCAGACCCACAACTAAGGAACCTGGGAGAAGTTCCAAAGGAAAGTAACAAGAAAAAAAAAATGGCTACATGTTTGGAAAATGTATTATACAGAAAACAGCCTAATAAAACTCTTCTTGTTTGGAGGGGGGGGGAAAGCAAACAAACCAGAACTAGTAAGAGAGCTGGTATCGGTTTTCACATGAATCAAGGGCTATTTCTTTAGTAAAGGAGAATAATGTCTCTGTTGCTAATGATATCATTAGAAAGATAAGGCTAATATCAATGATAATATGAGTCAGATTTTTGAAAGAAGCATCTCAATCATAAAAGTCCAAAAACAAGTAATAACTTGTCAAGGAAGCTGTCGAATCTCTGCATTTAGTGATCTTAACAGGGTTGACGGTCATCTTTGTCAGAGTTTGCATACGATGTTGCCCAGAGGCGTGCTGGAGAGCCTACAAGGTATCTCCAGAATCCTATCTAAAGTGTCAGGCTTTGGGGGCGCCTGGGTGGCTCAGTTGGTTAAGCGTCTGCCTTCGGCTCGGGTCATGATCTCGGGGTCCTGGGATCGAGCCCCACGTCGGGCTCTCTGCTCAGCGGGGAGCCTGCTTCTCCCTCTCCCTCTGTCTACCACTCTGCCTACTCGTGCTCTCTCTGTCAAATAAATAAATAAAATCTTAAAAAAATAAAATAAAAATAAATAAATAAAGTGTTAGGCTTTGGAAACAGAGCAGGTGAGGTGGCAAATGTCTACAAAGGTGCTTCTTCTCAACTCAAGAGTCTTCATTCTGGGGGCGCCTGGGTGGCTCAGTCGTTAAGCGTCTGCCTTCGGCTCGGGTCATGATCCGAGGGTCCTGGGATCGAGCCCCGCATCGGGCTCCCTGCTCAGCTGGGAGTCTGCTTCTCCCTCTCCCTCTCCCCCTGCTTGTGTTCCCTCTTTCACTGTGTCTCTCTCTGTCAAATAAATAAATTAAAAAAAAAAAATTAAAAAAAAAAAAAAGAGTCTTCATTCTGAAGTCCAGATGTTCTACTGATGGTTCCAGTATAGAAGACATGGAAAGAAAGGCCAGGAAGAGTGAGAGGAATATTTTAGAGCTACCCTGAGCATGTGACCCCAAGTAGAATTCCATAACAACTTTCCACTTGCACAGAGAATGGGGAATTACATCAGGGTAGGCCAACAGCTACTATATAAGATGAAATAACACAAATGCTGTACACTGAGCAGGCAAGCAAAAATTAAAAAAAATGAAAATTAAAACAGAAAAGCCCCAATCCTTAAGAATGCTCACAGTCTCAGCCCATGTGCCCTAGCAGTGAATGTGGAAATTGACAGCAAGAGACAGAAATGATGAAGATGAGGGGGGGAAAAAAGCACCTGACCATAAATACTTCCGAAACTAATAAAATAACGATTGCAGTTGCAAAGAACATTCTTTGGGTAGGCCTGGTAGGCAAACAACAGTCACACAGGGTATACTCATAATACAATCGATAATCATTCGAGAAACAAAACCAACCCGCACAGTTTCGTTTGGCCAAAGCAGGGTGGCAATGCCAGGGAGAAGAGCAGCCGAGGGCCTTTAAGCCATCCAATCAAGTCTCCAGAGGACTCAAAAGTTACCCACCTGTCTTCAAACAAAGCTCATCAAAGTCATGGCAGCAACTGCTGTAGCTCTTACATAGGTTATCACAACGACAATCAGGGGGTCCAACCTCTTGAAGTTCAAAGCATCTGCCCTTGCATGATCCAGAGGTGTTGGTCCAGGGGGAGTCTGATAACACTGCAAGATACAAGAGGCAAGAGCAATGGAATTGGGAAATGGGTCATGTCATTGCGGAGAGGGGACAAGTGAGAAGGAGCGCAGAGTGGTGACACAGTCATGCTCTAACTGAGCAGCCTGGCGCCATCACCTGCTAGCTAACCCTGGTCAGGCTGCTATGGCCCCTGGTCAGGCTGCTATGGACCCTTGGCAGGTCGCTAAACCTCCTATGCCAGTGTCCTCATCTGCAAAGGGGGGGATTAACGAAAGTAACTGGAAATTATAATGAGAATTCAAGGAAACAATCCATGCAGAACACTTAGCAGTCTGTTGGACACAGAAAGTACAATGAATGTTGGTTGTTGGTTTTATTGTACTGTTTACAATTATTATTACTACAGATCTGGGAGGGTTAGCATCTCTGTGGATGCTAATGATGCCAACAGAGAAGAGAACACTGATGTACACACTTAGAAAAAAGAGTTCATTTCCCTCTTTGAAAATCTGTAACTTTTTGTAAGGAGATTTGAAGCTAAATGTTCTGAGAACAGTCTGAACATAGGGAACTGAAATAGGAGACTTGTAAGATCTCTTCCAGTCATTAAATCTACACCCATAATTGGAGTAACACAAACACAAACACCACAATCTCAGCTTGTCAAAAACAAATCCTCTTTATTTTCTATGATACAACTATATGTCTAGAAATCTCAAGAATCAGCTAAAAATTTGGGGGGGGGGAACAGACAAAAATTCTACATATTTGTATGATATAAGCAATTAAGTTGAAAAATTCAACGGAAGTTCCATTCATCATAGTGCCTAAAAGATATGATATCTAGGTATAAATTTCATCAGACATATGTAGGACCTACCTGAAGAACACATTAAAACTCTACAAAAAGATATTTCAAAAGATTTCATTACATGGAAAGATATACCATCTTGGAGATAAAAATAATTAATGTTATAAAAATATCAGTTCTTCCTAATTAAACTTGAAGATTCAATGCAATCACAATAAAAATATAAAGAGGAGTCTTTTAAACTGGAGAGGATATTAAAAGTTTATAAGAAATGAATATATGAAATGAAAAACACTGGAAAGGAGAGTAATTTGGTGAAGACTAGATAGTAAAGTATATTCTGAAGTTAAATAATTAAAACAGTTTGTACCAGGAAATAAGTAGATCAGTGCTGAGGGTGGGGATGGGAAATAGAGCCAAATATATGAGAATTTATTTATAATGAAAGCAATTGGAGAAAGAAAGAAGGATTAATTAGGAGGTGAAAGAAGGATTAATTAGTAAGTAGTGCTAGAATAACCGGCTGACTAGAAAAAAATTAAGCTGTATCCTCATTCTAGCTTACAAAATAATTAATTTCTAATGAATGGAAAGTGTAAGCAGTGTCCTACCTGTTGCTAGGAATGAAATTTTTTGTAAAATAGAACACAATTTGGAAATGCATATGAATCTTTCACCCCAAAATTCCATTACTAGAAATTCACTTCTCGTGTATATTTGCAAAACTTTGTCAAGATATATGTACAACACCATATCCATAAGTGGAATATTGCCCCAGCCCTCACAAAGAATGAGTCAGATCTGCATAGGCTGATATGGAAAGGTCTACAAAATATATAAACATGTTTTTTTAAAGAGCAAAGTGACAGAACAGTATGATAGTATTAAATATTATACATTGTATTTTGTGTCAAAAATAGAGGGAAAGAGAGCAATGAGGATATAAATAAATATAAAAATAAAAGCAGAGCCAGAGAAGGGAGGGGCGGCAGAGGCGTTGAGAAAACGTACAAGTGTCAATAACCTCCCTCCCCCCCCCAAGAAACTCTTTACAGGAATTATATTTGAGCAAAATGACTGAGAAAGAGAGAAGCAGAGGGATTTTTTTAACCTTTCTGTAGTTTGAAACTTCTACAATTTTATAAATGTCTTTTGCTTGTTCGCTTTCTTCTATCTCCATCCCTGTGTGTATATATATCCCTGAACATATATATATATCCCTGTGTGTATATATGTATAAAGTATGTATTATATAATAGATATTATGTATAAATAGCTTAACAAATTTTATTGATGGCATGCTATGTATAATCTTATTTCCTTATTTATGTTTATGAATTTTTCAGTTTTTTACAATTAGCACACATTACTTTTAAAAACAAGCAAACATAAGAAGCAGGCAGAGAACAGAAGTTAAATAACATTTCCAGGTTCACTGAAGCCATTTATCTGAACATCCCGTTCATCCCTCAGTCCCTTGTCCTTTTAAAAGTCAGAGTCACCCAATCCTAGCCTTTATGGCATCAGATCAGTTCAAGTAAAGCAAACAGATTCACTAGACCATGAGATGTGAAACGCTTGTGCATGGTTGATTCTGGGATGTTGAAATACGTACAAACCGCACCAGCTCAGTTTAGGAAATAATGTCAAGTTTCCAATGCAGTGCCTTACCTCTGGTTCAAAAACCACATTTTTCTATTGACTTTGGCCAACCTATCAACAGTGCATGCTGGGCCATAAGACACGGTAGGAGGAGGGGGGTGTTGAGATGCGCAAAAAGTAAAAATAGAGAAAGCCCTATAGTAAAAACAAAGATAAGAAAAACACTTATAATTGAATTATTCCTTTTTTTAAGGGTACCGTTTAGCCAGAATCAGTAGCCATCTAATAAATTCTGAGGAGAATTCATTCCCATGAGCTGCAAACATAAATATGCTCAGCTATGCTTATCGCTGAGATAATGCTAAGAGGTCCAAAGGCACATTGTTCACAGTTGTTGACTTGTCCTGTCTTCTCTTCTTTATGGTGTCCAGCCTGCATTCGAAATATTCCTCCAATCATGCTCTTTGCTTTTCCTTCATCACAATCTCTTCCCTATTTCTCTCTTTACTTTTAAAACATCTGTGTGGAATTTCAGCCATTTTAAACCTTTCTCCATCCATGCTGGTCATGTGATTTTTACTATATTCTTACAGCCTTGATTATTCTCTGACTGTATCCCCCACTTTGTTTTTGAAAAATAATTGAATCTCACTCAATAGCTTTCCCCCGAATGATAATCTTCTTTGCCAAACCTTAAATGGAAGACAGCTTTGTTAAGCAAGAGTTGCTCTTACATTCATCATGCAAACACACAGATCATAAAAAGTGTTGGACTCGATGTTTACCAACAGCTTGCAAGTAAGAATAAATTCTGGGGCCAGTATGGACTAGGGACACATATGCCAAATTCACTCTTGGCTGGCTTGGACTCAGCTGACAATGGCAGCAAGAGAAATGGGGAGATGAATTGATCCATGTAGTTCTTCCAATCCAATAATCTCAAGAATTTGAACTTCTGCACCTCTTTTAATCAAATCAGGTGATAGAGTCACATTCACTTTGCCTTTCCAGGGCCCATCCCACCCCCTCCATCTTCCATAACAAGCTCTAATCCCCATGCTTTTCTAGCTCTGCAATCATCCTCCACATTTGGCTTTTTCATTCCATGCCCATGTCTCATGTCCTTCCCCCCACACCAGCCTAAGGACAGATTTGAGGTCTTCACTTTTTATTGGAAAATTTTAACCTGGTTCCATGGTTAAATATACAAAGATTCTCTGACTTAGTATACGTCTAAATTCTAAAATCTGTAAAGCTTTCCTTTACCTGACCTAAATCAAGTTCTATAGTTTATTGAACGGTGTGATGAAAACTGCAGGATCAGTGGATTTGTGGTGTCTCATAATTACTGAGACTTCCATAAAAACTCAGAACCAACAAGGAAGACAAAAGACAAAAACAAACACCTTGAAAGGATCAAGACAAAAATGTGTGATAAGTATGGAGGTTTAGAATTTCATACGAGACATTTGCCAATACTTTTATGAGATTCAAATTCTATTGCTGCCTTCTTAATTACATATTTAAATAATGTTATTTCACTTAAAGATGCAACTCAGTTCCAGAATGTTAAAAAATAACTCTTATAGTCTATACAGACACATTTTCTTATAATAGGGACTTCAAATTTTAAAACATATATATATGTACATATACGATAGGCATAAAAAAGTGCTATACATTCCTTATTTTTCACAGAAGCATTTCATGATTTAAAAACCACCAACATAAAAACATGATTTATTACACTCAAATTCATAATTCTGATAGAAACAAGTGAAATTATTTTCACTTAGTTAAGTAAAATCTTATTTCTAAAACATTCCATCGGGGCGCCTGGGTGACTAAGTCATTCGAACATCTGACTCTTGATTTCAACTCAGGTCATGATCTCGGGGTCGTGAGATCGAGCCCCACATTGGGCTCCATGCTCAGCGC
Organism: Neomonachus schauinslandi; assembly: GCF_002201575.2. Classification (NCBI taxonomy): domain Eukaryota; kingdom Metazoa; phylum Chordata; class Mammalia; order Carnivora; family Phocidae; genus Neomonachus; species Neomonachus schauinslandi. The sequence continues at coordinate 168,080,986 of NC_058406.1, forward strand.
AGAGTCTGCTTGAGATTCCCTCTCTCCCTCTTCCCTCTGCCCCTCCCCTCCAACCACTCTTCAAATAAATACATAAATAAAATCTTTCTAAAAAGATAAAAAATAAAACATTCCATCTTACCATACATACACAGAGGCGGTGTCATAGAATTCTGGTGCCATTTATATGGGGAAAAACTACCAATAATTTAATAGACCATTGGAAAGAACATAATTCATGACAAGAATTGTGACCTACTCGTGAGTTCATCCCGGACCCCCAATCCTGTTTTCCTCTAAACCCCTCTGCAAAATGGAAATTTTCTGATTTGGATGATGACTGGCGAGGGAAGCAGTATTTAAGTTTGAAAACCTTTAGTTTCCTAAAGCTGGGAGACTCTTTCTTCTAAGCTTTGCGTGGTGATCCTGTGGTCCAGGATTTGAGAGATGGCACCCTGTCTGTTCCTCCCGTTCTCTGTGGTCCTCAGCCCGAGTGCTTCCTGAAAGTGAGAGGAAAGGCTTGCAATGGGCTGTGGGCTGTGGTTATGCCGCCTCCTGTTGAAGAACACTGACACAGAACTGGTTTTCCTCTGTCTGCCTGCCATGTCTAAAGCAAAACCACAGGGAAAGGAGGCGGTCAACATGGACGACATTCAAGATGCTGACCAACTCTAGCATTTAATGCTGTCTTATGCCTCTTCTGGAGTATATGATTCATCCTTTATGGTCATACTTTCTTGTACCACAGTGGCCATGTGTTCTCGATACCATTGACCTCAGCCCATAGTGAGCAGCACTTACATACTGGCCTCCATGTTAGTCTCTCTGCTTCCTAAAGACATTAGTTCCCATAAATACCCACTACAGTGGCATCCATTCTCTCCTCCTTGTCAGATTCTGGACCAGCTTTTATGGACAACTTTTTCAGTAAATAGGTCTACCTGGGAAGTTTTCAGGCACCTGCACTTTTAAGCGTTTATAAACACAACATTCTCATGTAGAAAGATCTGGTAAACTAGAAGAAAACAGTTTTCTATGCAACGTAAATAAAATAGATCAAAAACTTTAGTTCAACTTTTAAACCCCTCAAGCAGCATTTATGATGGTAGTCAGTAGAGTATGTCTGAATGGTTTGCAAATCTGCCCCCAAACAATGAAACGCTGTCATCAAAATCACAGGTATTGGCAACTTGAAAAAGTAAAAATTTAGACCGTGGTCTTGGAACATAAGTGAAGATAAATTAAATGTATCATCATATATTTAACACTTCATATTCTCAACAACTCTAATACGGCATTTTGTTCTCGAAAACCTTTTCCGATAAAGAGGCAACATTATTCCCGTTTTTCTGGTTGGAAAATCAGAACCCTCAGGCTAATCTGAGCTAGCAAGGGCCTGGCTAAAATTTTAGACCATCTGAATACAACTATAGCACTGTTTTTGTTCACAAAGGATTTTTTCCAAATTCTGCACACAGGCTATGAGTTTGATGAAGACATGATTTGGAAAGGTTTTTTGGTTCAAGAATCTATGTGAATAACTATTGAGGACTGAGATTTCTGGTCACGCAGACAAGATAGAGGATTCTGTATAGTTTTAAGATAAATGAAAAACCCCTACTCCAGAGCTCCATTTAACAAAGCCCTGAAAGACCTGTGCCCTCCTTAGACTCTTCTTCAGACAGTTTTATTCCATTTACTTAAAACACCCTATGACTCAAGGCACCTGGGTGACTCAGTTGGTTAAGCAACTGACTCTTGATTTTGGCTCAGGTCATGAGCTCAGTGTTGTGAGATCGAATCCCATGTCGGGCTCCATCCTGGGCATGGAGCCTGCTTCATATTCTCTCTCTCCCTCTCCCTCTCTCCCTCCCCTCCTTGTCTCTCTCTCTCAATAAATAAACACCCCTGACTCTACATTATATTTAACATCAAGTCCCATCAAGTCATGAGAAAGTTTTCCTTCCAGAATCATGGCTGTTGTATTTGTCAGCTTTACAGTTTCCTACATGCTACTTTGCCATCATCAAGACAGTTTTTCATTGTAGAATGAGATTCCAAACTTTATCAGATGAACACAAACCTTCCCGTTCCTCTTAACCATTGTTGTTTTCTCTGCGATTCACAAAGACTCACTTTACTCATAAAGCTGTGGGAGATCCTCCTCCTTTTACATTTACTCATGAATTTCATTCACATCTACACACTTTTAAACTTTGGAGCCACTAAAAATGATGACGAGTTGGTTGGGGCTTTCGAGTCTCTATTAGCCAGTTTATTCACAAGCTCACAAATTTCCCTGTGTCTTCCAAGTATTAAGTCGCTTATATTTCAGAGGATATTCCATTTCCATCTGGAGACTGAAAGGGAATCTATCACAAACTTCAGTAAAATTACCTCCACTCTCACACCACAACCATACACATACGCACAAGTACGTGAGTGCATGCGCACACACCTGTATACACATAAATTCTCTTGCAATCTTAAAGGTAAATCAAGCTGGCTACACCAGATGTATGAACAAAGATGTCAAACTGATGTGCACTTATTATTTACATTTTCTTTGAAAATGTATTCTAGCCATCCCATGCACCTGATTGACCATTATATTTACCCAATAGAATTATAATTAGCTCTGCTCATTTCATATCTCCTAATAAATCCATAGATCTCTCTCTCTTTTTTTTTTAAGATTTTATTTATTTATTCATTAGAGACAGAGAGAGAGAGGCAGAGGGAGAAGCAGGCTCCCAAGGAGCAGGGAGCCCGATGCGGGACTCGATCCCAGGACCCTGAGATCATGACCTGAGCTGAAGGCAGACGCTTAGCCATCTGAGCCACCCAGACGCCCAAATCCATAGATCTCTTATCATCTGGTAGAAGAAACCCTATTCTACCAGTACTTCCGATAGATCACTAGGTCCTAACAATAAATCCAGCCAACAAGTGTGCTAGTTAGTTAATTATAACAGTCTGTTTGCACTGCCACAGCCTTGAAACTAACACCCCAGTCCATAGTACAGCAGTGAGGGTCTGCCCTGTGTGTAGAACATTCTCACCTATTGCTGAGGACTCTGAGAAACTACATTTACTAAGCAAGGAAGTGCATGCTTTTGAATGGGAGATCTTGCTCTGGTCAGTCTGAAGCTAGCTAGCCATATATTAATACCCTTTGTGTTCCATTTGGTCAAACAGTCTTGAAGCACTGAGCTTCTCAGGATTTCTTTGGAACATGAAAGCATTGCTGAAAATAGGCATGGTTGCCTTTCCTTTTTAGTATCTTGTCCTAATACATATATAAAAGTTTGCCCAATGCTTTCTGATGTGAAAGCCTTTCTTACAGAATAACCAACCACATGCATTATTTGAGGGAGGCCCTTTCCAGGCACATATAACATTTAAAAAGATGAACATGCTTAAACTCTCTGCACTATGCTCTCATCCAGTTTCCAAAGTATATCTCTGGTCTATATTCAGGAGAAAACAACCATTAGTGCCTAAAAAGCTGGTAAACTACAACAACAGAAAAATTAAAAATAAAAAGTGTTCAGGCATACCAAAATCCTAAAACTCAGACTTAAATGGCATTGTATCCCAACTAAGCTTCAAAGAGGTAGAATTTCCACTGAAAAATTATTTTAGAAGATACCATAAAGGCCTAAAATAATCAATGATTTAATTAAATAATTCAAGAAGCAAATATTCTGTACTACATTTAAGATCACTCAGATGTATACATTATAATATAGATTATATTATTTTTACAGAAGTAACATAGACTCAATAGTTCTTAGAGCTGTTTCTTATAATGTATGGAGATAATTATACACAAAATACATTTAAGGATTAATAAATCTGTTCTATACTTTTCAAGTTCTCCAGTAGAGCGCACACAAATTCAAGAGTCAATGAAACAGAACGGATGGAATCAAGAGCTTTTTTTTTTTTTAATCCAGAAAGAAACTTAGAAATCATCCAGGCCTGCTCTCATTATACAGCTAAGGACACAGACGTCACAAGTGACTTGCCCAAGGCCACACGGCAAATTCTATGGATCCAGGTCGTCAGTCCAGAACCTTCATGTTTTCCAAAAAGAGCCAACTTTGAAAATAATGAGTGACTTGATCTTACACATTCATTAAGAAAACACCTTGTCCTCTCAGTTTTGGCTGAAGTAATATAGGACTATGAAACAGAAAAGCAGTTCCTTTTAGGATGCATTGGAAAGAACCAGCAGTGGGCTCTCGAGCTGCTAGCTTGCCCATATGAAGATACTAAGAATCCAATCCCCCTTCCCGTCTGTGCAGTTATAATCAGTGCTAATGGGTATTATACTTGTCTGGAACAAGAAAAAGAGGTCTTTGAAGACAGCATTTGTCACCAATAAAAACAGGATTCTCCAGCCCAGTGATCTCCTCTCCTCTCCCTCCCCAACAGAAGACAACTCATTTTGCCCATTTGGCTCACTGGGGGTGCAATTTTTATGATCTATTCTCTACTTTTCACCCCAACCACACCCCACTTTGACTCATTAAACTACTTCTAATATTATTCTTTCAACCTTCTGGCCTGACTCAAAAGCAACTTACTTGATGCAAGGAAGACCTAGTATTCCATCAATATATGTATCCTGACTTGGTTAATAAAAGTTTGTGCTGGCTGAACAGAGACAGGTGACCATCTTTTAGATCAGTCAGGTCAAAAAATACAGAGAAATTCAAAATCTGCAGGAAAGCAGCAAACACGCTGAGATGTCAGAGAAAGTCAAGAAAATATTGCCCCCTAGAGTACCCATTACTTAATATGTAATTTTTATTTATAAAACCATCAGCAGCTCCAATTTCCAGGAAATTAACCAACTCATTACTTAAGACCTGGTCAGTTAAGCCCCCTCGGTCTGCACAAGGAGCTCCTTTATAAGAATTCCCACACTGCTGATGGCGTAGTGTATTGTAAAAGGAAACGCCTTCACTTTGGTTCTATTAGTTAAGTCAAGGTACACTATTAAAACTTACCTTTCCTTATGCCAAAAGAGAAAACTGGGTGCAAGTCAATCCTGTAAGCTCTTCAAAGCACCTCTTCTCTCTTATATTTTCCCTATTTTAGGTAACTCTTAATCTCATCTCATAGTCCTAAATGCTGAAGTTTCACAGAAAGACAGTTCACTGCTTTTTTCTGCCACTCCTTTTTTTTTTTGGAGATCAGAAGTTTCTGGAGACAAATATTACATCCTATGTCACATGACAATAAATCAAATTCATGTCTCTCCAATATTAAACCAGCACCTGTTCCCACCACTTCTATCTTAGCCTTGTCTGTTAACAAGAGTTTGAATTTTATCTTAACATTTATAAGTTCCAGAGTACCAAGATTGAAATAGCCTGTTAATCACAGAGCAAGCATACATGTTCTCGTAGTTAAAACCACATTCTCTCACCTGAATTACACACAGAGCTATTTTTACTCCAAAGAAATCTAGGACTCAATTAGTTATACTGCAAGATTAGCTTAAAGATGCATTTCTTCAGGAGTTTATATTGATTATCCAGTGCATAATATTTTAAAAGGACTGAGTGCACGAACAGTCGCTACACTTACCTGTAGGAGGGCCTTCATCCCATCCTTCTGCCCTCTTAATTCGATTTGCTGTGAATCCTAAGCAGATATTGACTCCAACAGCAAAAGTGAACAGCGATATTACCTAAGGGAGTAAGGAGATCAAGGTGTCAGGCTAATTAGTCAAATGACATGAAGGCAATTCAGAGGACTTCAACATCAGCACCCCATCCTACAACTTCCAAAATGCACTGTAAAGTGCTGTCTTTGGTTTTAAAACAAAAAGAAGAATCCAAAATCAGGACCTGATTCTCCACATCAAGTCCTTCCCCCTGCAATGCCATCATCTATCCTACCTGATCGGGCCGGAACAGGCTTCTCCTGGCCATGGCAGAGGGTTCTTGGAAAGCCTCTTGCACTGTATTCTCTCTTGCCTACACTGAATGCACTGCTTTTTGGGGCTCTGAGTTCAGTCTATTAACTACAAGTAATCCCACCTGGGAAGTTGACAGCCTCCTCTGATTTGTCCGGAGCTGGATTTCATCAGGATTGGTTCACAAATGGCAGCTCTGAGCCTAAGAGGCTTGAAACATCCCTCTGCTTCTCTCCACCCCCTTATCGGTCCCGCCCCTCTCTCTCTCTCTCTCTCTCTCTCTCTCTCTCTCTCTCTCTCTCACACACACACACACACACACACACACACACACACTTTCATGTGGTTTCCTCTGGTAACATGAGGGTTTCTTATGTTGCTGTGGCCAATAACAGTGCATGTTCATTTTCCTTCCCTCACAAAAACATGGTTTTAAAAAAGAAACCAAATGTATTTGATCTGATAAAAACAAAACAGAGCTGTAAAAGGGTTTCCACCAGCTTTAAGCTTTTAAGGTTTACAATGTAGTTATTCAATGTAGTCAACCTCACGACTTTATTTAAAAAAAAACAAAAAAAAACAAGGAAAGTTTTATAATTTATAAACGTAACAACTTACCCCTGTCTTTCCCATTTATTTATTTTTTCTGGCAGTTTAAATGACCCTGTCCCTACTGCCACATTCTCAGCTACTCCCAACTACTCAAATATTTCTCACGATAAAATCTCCCAAGATTGTAACTAACACAAGAGATAGCATTATTTTTCCTCGTGGTGTTGTTAGCCTTTAGAGAAGTAACTTTTATCAAAATACTGGGAATGCCAGCTAAGCAGCAGAGAGTCCTTCTGCCCTGTGCAGAAGGACAAAGTATCTTCAGCCTGTCTCTTCTTCCTGAAAAAAAAAAACTGTCAGCTTGGTTTTTATTGGGGGGGGAGGGGAGCGAGGACGGAAGGGGAGGGGCTGGATGGGGAAGCTTTATTAGTGATTGAATTTAGGAAGGAAATCTCAATGGCAGCAAGAAGTTAGCTTTAAAAACGGTTTCCCTGATTATTTTCCAGTTGCATGGTCCTCTAGCCCCCAAATGCTGTCCTTTAAGGCTGTTGTAAATGTTAAAAGTTCCTTTATGAAGCATTTGGCAACCAGGAGGCTTCTAAAAGAAATCAAGGTCTCTAAATCTGAAAGTTATTTAAATATTGTCTGCTTTTTGGATTCAAAGGAGGGAAGAAGGCTGGCCTTTGGTTTCCCTCGCGCCAGGCCCAGGGACCATCAATCTCGCGCTGAGCATCTGTGTGTCCATAAACAAATACAGCGCTTACCATGCAACACATTACTAACGGGGCAGTGGCTGGGTTCAAATTAAACATGATAGCACAAACATGAAAGCACAAAAGCAAGACCTTGTTTACAGTGGATTGCACAGTAGGCCTGGGTTTCATTATATATTCTAGAATTCAGTAACAGCTAATTGAGAAAAAGAAAACACTGCCAAACTTTAAGTTGCCTTTCTAGAATCCCTTCAGTTTTGTACTCTTGCAAAGATGGCAGGCTTCTGGATTTTTCTACAAGAGTCACTTGCTTTAGTTTCTGTGCCATACTGAAATGATTTGGAGTTGGGTATTTAGCAAGGCTTATGAAAGATGTTAACCCATGTAAGAGTCTTCTGCTCTTTGTGTTCAATTTCAAGATGCAGCCTTGCTTTTACAGCAGAAAACTGTACACCGAAAAGGAAAAGCTCAAGGTAAATCTGGGACTGCCTTGCATTGTATGCCAATGGTGTTCCAAATGTTCCCCAAAACCCTGCTTCCACTTCTCTCTAACCTCCCTGGCCCTTGCCAACTTTAGATTCTGTCTGACATTTGATTATAGAAACCCAGCTTGAGGATAATGAAGGCTCCCCTTGTGGAAAAAAAATAGACCCAGAAGCTGAACATCATCCATTAATTTTTTTTGACATGTAGCATAGCTGTGCAAGGAAAAAAGCCTTAAGTGTAATAGTCGATCCATAATTGGCTTCTGTACAGCACTTGTTATCAATTATCTAAGAGGATTGAGCTCAGGCATTATTTTCATCAACCATTCTGTCAAGGAGATTTGTCTTCAGGTCGTTGTGCACACGGAACTCATTAAAACACACATATTCACAAGAGCACATGTGCACACACACATGCATACACACACACACACACACACCATCTAACCATCGTTAAACAGAATTTTACTAAAAGACATCGTGATGAATTAACTCTCAGGGGGATGATACCTTCGGCATCAAATCGACTACAAAATACAATTACCCTTCATTACCGAAAACTAAGAAAACGAAAAAAATCTGGAAATGCATACCATAGGTCTAGAAACTCAACTAAGTGACTGGAATGTGGTCCCCAACCTTCTGTAAACACAACCCAATTAAGAAAGTCTACCTGATCTGGAGTTTAAGATTTTGGAATAATGTCACCCATGGTTGGGTCAGTAAACAAGAAAGTGTAGGAAAAAGACTAAAATTAACTTCCAGAATGGTTTATTAATCCAGCCATATGTCAGAGAGAACACTGCCCCCTGGCAGAAAAAAAACCCCAGAACTATAACAAATCTTGGGACAGTCTCAGGCCTTAGTAATCATTCTGTGGTTCTCTAGCTTTATTGGGCATAAGAATCACCCCCGGAGCTTGTTTACAATGTGGATGCTTGCGATCTACTCCCCAAGATTTGGACTCAACAGGTCTAGGGGGCAGGGCGAAGAAACGAGGATTTTAGAGGCCAGACAAGAACTTCACAATAGGTTCTTCTGATGCAAGTAATGTAAGGAGCACATTGAGAGAAACAGAGCATTGGCATAAATTACTCTGAGTTAATTTATTTATGTCCTGCATGTTGAATTGTTTGGTGTCATTCATAATGTAATTTTAATATATTACTAAGAGCATTCACTATTAATTGGACATTAAAGTCAAGATCTCTTAATGACACACCATGGCTGTTCCTCCATGAGAATCATCTCCAAACTGTAAGCAGCAGAACAGTATTTTATTTACTTTGCTGGTGGTACAAAGCAGCAGTGTGTGTGTTGCCTGATTGCGATACAGTAGTTGCATTTATACTAACTAATGCACAGTCTATCTTTCATGAAATGGTTCTGTGAATCCTTGTTCCCAAGCCCTGATTAAGGTAAGAGGGCTTGAGGTTCGTAGTGAGATTTGAAAGATACATAATTGAAGGTTGTCATTCTTGCCTCCTGCTGTAACTACAAAATTTTCATGAACTGATTCAGACTTTATCTACATCCACTTTCTCATGATGCAGAATTAACTGCCTAATGGTGTCTTGACTCGACTTAACACTGTTCCCGGAATTCTTCTAAGACTTTCGTGTTAGGCAATTACTGACCACCTGATTTTTCAGCAGTGTCACTTAGCAGTAAATACAGCATATACACTAAGAAAGTAAGAAAAGAGAAGCCACGTGGATTCTCCCTATTTTAAAACTCTTTGAACTGAGTCTTGTTTTTTAAAATCTGCTGTGGTTGCCGGCTATTAGAAAATTCAGGAGAAAAACAGGACAGCAGTCTTTGCGAAAGGGGTTTACCAATCTAAATTGAGCAAAAAATTATGGTGGCTAATGGAGGAGCAAGCTGGCTCAGTTGCTCCCGCAAGTCAGGACTGCAGATGTGTATATAGACACCACTTAAGATTCTAAACCACAGATGCAAGGCTTTATGGGTAATCTATGGCCCCAGGAGGTTCTCTGGTGGAGAAATAGCATACATCTATTCAAATGCGAACAGGACTTGTGTTATTCGTTATTACACAATTGAAAGCTGAAATCAACACTGGCACATCTTTCAATTTGCTACAATTTATATAGCAAATCTCTATGCATGACATTAATTCCCAGTGGAATCTAAGTATACGCCCCCCCCAGGAGAACATTCTCTATCCTCTAAGAACAGTCATTCATTGGACAAATATTCATTAGCTCCCACTGTGTGCCAAGCACTGTTCTGGGCACTAGTATTATATGGGGAGCTGAACCAAGCACAGCCCCCTGCCCTCCATAGCAATCAAATAGACACAGAAATAAAACTAAAATTGTAACTGGCTAAGTGTAGAAATGTAGAAGTAAATGTTGCTGTGAGAACTTATGATTTTGGACTGATCTCATCAAGAGGGTCATGGAAGACTTTGTGGAGTATGAGTGGAGCTGAGATGTGCAGGGTAGGTGGGAGTAACGAGGTAAGAGAGAAGATTCTAGACAGAGCGAACAGGATGTGCAAAGTTCTGTGTAGGGTGGAGGCTCAGCACACCCATGATATGGAAAGACAGCTGGTCTGACTAGAGTAGCAAGAGCAAAAGTGAGAATGGTGTGCAATGAGCCGAGGGATCAGAGGGGCCAGCTCAGGCGGGACTTCCTCTGTCATGTGGGGTGCTATTGTCTTTGCCCCACAAGCGATGGAAAGCCTTAAAAGGACTTATGCAGGTGAAAGTTTACTCAGATTTTGAAGGATGAATCTTTGTACAGTGTGGACAGGAAGTAGAGGGAGTCAAGGACAGATATGGTAAATCAGCTGGGAGATGATGGAGTAATCGAGGCGGAAGCTAGTGACCCCGGCACCAAGCAGGTCATGGTGGTGGAGAGGGAGAACGCTGGGAGAGTCAGCGGAAAGACCCATTAATGAACTGGGTACAAGGATCGAGGGGCAGGAGGGTGTAAAGTGTGACTCCCGAGCTAATGAATTTGGAATTGGATTGTGATGACCAAATACATAGAGTACTCAGTAAAGTCACTCCTTCAGTTTTAATTGGATTATAAAACAGAGGTGGAGATATGTACCCACTTGCTAACACTCTAGAATTAGTTCAAATTAAGGGATATGGCTAATAGCTTTAACACATTTGTCAGTAGTTTTAAAAATCACCGAAGCCAGTTGCTTTAAAGTAACCTTGGGATTTAAATACTGAAAATACACGTACTCATAATTGAGGTTTAAAAGGAATTGCTGCCAGGAAATAAGTCTGCTTTGTTGCTAACTCTAGCTTATAATACAACATTTTAAAACGTAAAAGTCAGTTTGTCTACTTCTTTTCAGCTACTCTAAGAGCTGCACGCTCAATTTCCAGGCGCGTGGACGAAGGACATAACAGTTGGGCAAGAGGGCTCCCCCGCGTATGCAAGAGCTCGTGCGAGTTTTCACGGGTGCGTCTGCTCTGTACGGAGCTCTGTGTAATGCACAGCACGGATGGGTGGGTATGTGACTGCAGAAAAGACGTCCACCACGGAGCTGAAGGCTCATCCTTCACCTTCCCGTCTCTCACCCTGGCAGGCTGCGAAGCTACTGGCCATTCCACTCGCAGATGAAGAAATGGAAGCTCCAAGAGTAAGTGACATCTTCAAGCCAGGTCTCGGAACCAGATCTCCGAAGCCAGCTTTGTCCCCTTCTCACTCTAGCATGACATCCCTCTGTTACACCACACGAGGGCCTCCACTCGACACGTGCAGAACGCAGCCACCCAGACAACCAGCTCACCTTCCAACTTCACTCCTCATGAAAACCTGCTGCAATCCTTCCGTCTCTTGTTCCTTAACAGACACCATGTCTATAGGGTCTAGTTATTGATTCCAGCTATTACCATCCTTTCTCAGAGCTGGCTGAGCGTTACTAATATCTAAATTGTCTTCCAGTGTGAATATTTTAGATTCTCCCCTCATCTTCATTCTTCGGGACATGCATGGGCAGTTTGTCTCACAACGGCTCTAGCTGTTTGCACCCTCTGCCCCCTTCAAACACCTTTTCTTTGAGACCTCTCTCTTTTTTTTTTAGTAAGATTTACTTATTTATTTGAGAGAGAGAGCTCGAGGAGAAGGAACAGAGGGAGAGGGAGAGAGAGAATCTCAAGCAGACTCCACGCTGAGGGCAGATTCCAAGACAGGGGCTCAATCTCAAGACCCTGAGATCACCAAGTGAGCTGAAACCAAGAGTCTGCCGCTTAATGGGCTGTGCCACCCAGGACCCCTGAGGCCTCTCAATTCACTCCCATTCATTGCCCAGAGAGCCCCGCATAAAATGCAAATCTGATGATTTTCCTCCCCATCTTAAAACCTTCAGTGGCTCCCTACCACAGCCCTTCTCCAAGTATGATCCTTGAGCCAGCAGAGTCAGAATCACCTAGAACTTGTTACAAATGCAAATCCTTAGGTCCTACCTCAGATTTACTGAATCAGAAACTCAGGGGGTGGGGTGAGTAGAGCCCCGAATCTGTGTTAACAAACCCACCGGGCAATTCTGCTGCAAATTTGAGAACCACTAACCTAAAGCATAAAATCCAAACTCCTTGGCAAGGCAAATAGGATTCTAAATCCAAAATTAAGTTCCCTGGATTCAGATCCCAGCTCTACTACTGTTTAACTGTGAGACCTTACATTACCCTTTGGCGAACTGCTTCTCCACCCTAAGACTCCGTTTTCTCATCTGTATCCAGCTCATAGGATTCTTAAGAGCATTACGTGGAATAATCTGTGTAAATTGCCTAGCTCAATGCCCAGCACAGAAGAATGTTTAGTAAATGGTACATTTTTTAATTAAGTTATGCCCTCTCACACATCCATTCTTTAATATATGTTGCTTTGCCCTAGAATGCCCTTCTCCACCAAATCTCCCTGGCAAACCCCAACATATTCATGAAAATTCAGGTCAGGTGTAACTCCTCTGTGAAACCCTCCCTGATTTTGCCTCTCCTATACAGAGCAATGGACTCCTCTGCTCTGCTCCCTTGTTGCCTATCAATCCTTTTTCAGGCCTCTTTGTGCCTCGTGATCTCTTTGAATTCAGGGACCAGTGATTTCTGCACTCCATAGAGCTTTGCATCTTTCCTGGGATATAATAGGCAGACAATAAATGTTTGTTGAAGGAAGTACTTGGTACCAAGAAATTTAAATTGAAATTTCAACTGAACTTCAATTCTTGCTCTCTTATTAACTAATACCTGGGTCACTTCAAGCCCATGTTTCTGCATCTATAAAGCAGAATTATTGGGTGAATTTGGTGGTTTGTAACCTTTTTTAAGCATTAAAACCTTATTTTCAAATAAAATCTCAAAACAAATATCAACATCTAAATTTGGAGCTGCTCTACTTTAAGTGAGGGTAGCCTGGATCCTGTCCCACCAGCCACCTCCCCTTCTCCAAGTCCAAGCTAATTTCCACACATCTCCTCATGCTGCTTCTCAGCTCTGAAGTCCTCCTCTTTCCATGGTGCTCATCCAAATCTCAGTCAACTCATAACCTTTCCAAGGCTATGGATTATTAACAAAAATAATATGAGTTCTTATAATACTGGGTTGATATGAAGACCAACTGATAGAATGCATGTTAAGCAAGTAGCTCATTGCTTGAAACATAGAAAACGTACAAATATTAGCCATTATTACATACAGAAGGCTAAAGACCACATCTGTTATCATGTTCTCAGCATTCAGCAAAGAGCTGAGCACCTAACAGGTGCTTAGTTGTGACATAGCTTCTAGGAAAATTCCTTTACTTTTAGAGAGATTATATGTAGATTAAAGTTGGAAATGTTACAAACCAGGCTTGTCACATTCTCTCTGACCTCAAGAGAAAATGAGCAGCATTTACTTGGCAAAGGGTGGGGTGACTCTGGAGACAGCCTAAACGCATGAGTTTGAACTACAATGACAAAGACCCTCCATTTGGATTGGAAAGCCCCAAGAATTTGAGCTGCTACTCAAGAAATCTGTTTGAACACAAACCTCAAAGGAAGTTTATGCTACTGGAATGGCATCATCGCATGCTTAGCAGCACATCCACTGTGCTTAGCAATCCATCCATTCTCCTCTTGGAGAGGAAGCAAAACTGCTATTTCTGTGATTCCCCTTGCAAGCAAACAAGAGCCAGTGACATCCAACAAACGAGGAATAGAAGGGAGTTTCCTCTGCCCAAGAAAAGACTTCTATGAAAACTTACAGCTAACACCATACTTAATGGTGAAAGACTGAATGCTTTCCCCCTAAGATCGGAACAATCTTAGATTGAATCTAGATTGAACAATCTTAGACAAGGATGTCTTCTCTCACCACCTATTCAACACTGCACTTCTAGCCAGAGCAAGTAGGCAAGAAAACAAACAAAAGGCATTCCAATTGGAAAGGAACAAATCTAGCTATCTCTATTCACAAGACAACATGAACTTGCATATAGAAATCTTAATGAGGGGCGCCTGGGTGGCTCAGTCATTAAGCATCTGCCTTCGGCTCAGGTCATGATCCCAGGGTCCTGGGATTGAGCCCCACATCAGGCTCCCTGCTCGGCAGGAAGCCTGCTTCTCCCTCTCCCACTCCCCCTGCTTGTGTTCCTGCTCTTGCTGTCTCTCTCTGTCAAATAAATCAATAAAATCTTTAAAAAAAAAAAAAAGAAAAGAAATCTTAATGAATCTATTTTAAAAACTATTAGAATAAGTAAATTCTGGAAGGTTGCACGATACAAGCTAAATATTTTTTAAAAACCAGTTGTGTTTCTGTACACTAGCAATGGACAACCTAAAGGGAAATTAAGAAAACAATTGCACTTACAATAGTATAAACTACTATGAATCAATTAAACAAAAGAAGTATTAGATTTGTACACTGAAAACTAGAGAGTGTCATAGTAATACATTATGGAAGACCTAAATAAATGGGAAGACATCCATGTTCATAGATTGGATGACATTATTGTCAAGATGGCAAGAAAGTGGAAACGGTGGTCCACAGCATGGGAGAAAATACTTGCAAATCATACATCTAATAAGGGCCTAGTACCCAGAATATATAAAGAACTCTTGCAACTCAGCAGTAAAAAAAAATATAACCCACATTTTTTAATGGATTGGCGTAGACATTTCTAGAAAGAAGATATATAAATGGACAATGAGTACATGAAAAGATGTTCAACAGCATTAGTCATTAGGGAAATGCAAATCAAAACAACAATAGAATACCACTTCACACTCACTACAATGGCTAAAATTAAAAACACACAATAATAAGTGTTGGAAAGGATGTGAAAAAAATTGGAACCCTCATATATTATTGATAGGACTGTAAAACAGTGCAGCCTCTTTGGAAAACAGTTTGGCAGTTCCTCAAAATGTTAAACATAGAGTTACCATATGACCCAGCAATTCCACTCCTAGGTATACCCTAGAGAAATGAAAACATACGCCCACATAAAACCTTGTACACAAATGTTCATAGCAGAATTATCAACTGATGAATAGATAAACTAAATGAAGTATATCAATACAATTAAATATTATTCGGCAACAGAAGGGAGTGAAGTCCCAATACATGTTATAACATGAATCAACTTTGAAAAAATCAAGTGAAGGGGCGCCTGGGTGTCTCAGTTGTTAAGCGTCTGCCTTTGGCTCAGGTCATGATCCCAGGGTCCTGGGATCAAGCCCCCCATCGGGCTCCCTGCTCCGCGGGAAGCCTGCTTCTCCCTCTCCCACTCCTCCTACTTGTGTTCCCTCTCTTGCTTTCTCTCTATCAAATAAATAAATAAAATCTTAAAAAAAAAAAGAAAAAAATCAAGTGAAAAAAGCCAAACACAAAGGCCACGTATTGTATTATTTCATTTATATGAAACATCTAGAATAGACAAATCCATAAAGAAAGAAAGGAGATTAGTGGTTATCAGGTGATGTGGGAGTCACTGCTTTGGGTATGAAGTTTTGTTTGGGGGTGATGAAAATATTCTAAAATTACATAGTGGTGATGTTTGCACATCTCCATGAGAGTAATAAAAACCACTGAAATGTACAGTTTAAACGGGTAGGTTTGTATGGTTTATGAATTATATCTCAAAAAATGCTGCTTAAGAAAAGAGAGAGCGCTGGTGAGATTATCCCTGCAGTGAAGCAAATTCCAAAGCATCTGGACCCACAGGAAAGGAACATTAACCCTGACCTTCAGCTCTCAGGTCAGTGCCTTCCAAGCTGTGTACAGAGTCACCTCAGTTGCCCTCCAAACCTTTCAATTAACAGGGACTGAAGCATTTGAGTCGTGGTGTGGACCTATTTTAACAAGTCCCTGTGTGTGATGAAACCCTTCACATTCCTAAAAATAGGAGGATCTCTTTCAGAGTATTTTGGGGTCTCTGCCATAGTACTTTAATCAAGTTTCCTGTTTCCTTTTTACTTTAAAATAAAATGAAAACCCAGTTCTCGCCTACAGATCTCAAGGGGCTTGAATCTTAATGGCAACAAACTGTAATCAGGGTTTGTGGGACAGTTGTGGGAATTCAAGAACAATGTCTTAGAACAACATGGATGGGCCTTGAGGACGTTATGCTCAGTGAAATAAGTCAGACAGAAAAGACAAACACGGAATGAACTTACTTAATAGGTGGAATCTAAAAAAAGCTCATAGACCCAGAGGCGGGGGACGAGGAGTGGGCAAAATGGGGGAAGGGGGTCAAAAGGTTACAAACTTCTAGATATAAAATAAATAAGTCATGGGGATGTAATATACAGCATGATGACGATAATTAATAATACTGTATTGCATATTTGAAAGTCACTAAAAGAGTAGTCTTAAAAGTTCTATTCTCAAGAAAAAGAATTCTGTAGCTATGTTTGCTGACAGATATTAACTAAACTTATTGTGGTGATCATTTTGCAATGCATACCAATATAGAATCATTCTGTTGGACACCTGAAACTATATAATGTTATATGTCAATTACACTTCAATTTTAAAAAATGCCTTGCATTTGAAGAACACTTCTTTAAAAAGAAAAGAAAAAAAAGCCCTATGAGAAGAACCAAGGCTCACTCACTCTTCCTACTTTGTGATCAGGAAAACCGAAAGGCTGCTCATAGGCGAGGTCGCAGAGCTAAAGTACCTCTGACTGGGAGAGATCATGACAGCTCAGACAGGGTGGAGGGAAAGGGAAAAGCAAGTATGTATGAATGGTACCACACCTGGCATGGACCAGACACTCCATAAGTTGTAGCTAGTAATTTCCTGCTCTTTGCCAGACAACATACTAGAGACATTTATATACATATGTATTGCCTTATTTAACCTTCTTTAAACTTTTCACGGTATTATTGTTGTCAATATATGAGAAAACAAGCTCAAATATATCAGGCAACCTGCCCAAGTTCAAGTACCTATTAAATGGGGGAGTCCTCTTTTCTCCATGATTTCCTAATGAGGATTATAAAACTGTCAAGATCTAAAAGGAATGGGAATGTTAACTATTTGCTGGGAGAAACATGAGTCTATTAAAAGTAGAGAATCTGATAAATGTTTAATAAGTCTTAATACTTGATAATGTCTCCTAATTCAGAACATATCAGAAGCCACAGATTAACTTCTATTCTAGGCTGACCTAGTTCTCACCCAAAAAAAGAATGAGTTGGTAATGAGGAAGTGACTGACCAGAACCGTGGGTGTCATAGCCATGTCATTTCAAGGTTCCTAGGAGATGAGAGAGAAGGCTGGTCATTGTTAGACAATTGCTCTCAACTTTGAGAAACCAGAGTTTTATAAATTCGTATAATCTTGATTCAAGGCAGATTTCACAAGCACTCACTACAACATAAGCTAATGGTTATCAAAAGCGTACTCTGTGCTGGGGCTATCATGGATATTGAGATAAAAAGCAGGTTTTAATTGGGAGATGTGGAAGTCAACAGTTTGTTAAGCACACTCTGGTGAGTTCTGTCATAGAGGTATGCAATGGGTATGTGAGAATTGGCTCACTCAATCTCTGTTCCACTCCACTCCCAGGGAGCCCTCTTGTCTTGCAGATTTTTTTTTGGATGCATTATAGATACAATTTATATATTCTTCCAGTTATCCTCCTGAGATCGTCTTTCTGCACATGATATTTGAACAACAGAATGGAGACAAGATCCATCTTCCTGCCCCTTTAGCTGTTTCTCTGATAGCAATTTTTGTAAAAGAGAGCTGGGAGTTGTTACCTACAGATTCTATAGAAGTCCATGCTTGACCACAGCTCTCAATGACCTCATTATATCTTGGGTTCCTTTAGTAGACAATTACTGTCCAATCCAGGACAGAGAGCTCAGCTGAGCCTGGGCACAGACTGGACTCCCATCTGGATTGGGTTCACTTTGGATGTCTCATTTCAGTAGGTCACTACAAAACTAGATGGCATTGAGAAAGCATGACTAGGATGATGAGGAGTCCATGTTACCCAACCCACTTACTCATTTGTTTATTTATTCAACAAACTTTTATTGAGCACCTAGTATGCATCAGGCATTAAGGATGCAGTATGAATGGAAGAAAGCCTCTACCTCAAGATCCCACACTCTAGTGGGAGAAGAAATGTTAACATAAGGCCAGGTATTTGATAAGTGATAAGGAAAACAAAGCGGAGCAAGAGAACAGCGAGTAAAGGGAGCAGCTATTTTCAATTGGATGGTAATGAAGGTCTCTCTGCAGAGATGACATCTGAACAAAACCCTAGATAAAGTGAGGGAAGAACCAGGTGTCTCCTGGAAGGAATAGCAAGTGGGGAGTCCCTAAGGTAGGAGCAGCCCAGTACATTCAGGAAGGCCAGTATGGACAGAGTAGAATGGGAGAAAAAAATCCCAGATGATCTCAAAGAGGCTATTGGGTGCTGGTTCATGCAGGACCTCACAGGTCACAGTGGAGCCTTTCTGTTTCATTTTGGGGGTGATGAGAAGTTACTGGCGGGGGGAGGAATTTTAATCAGGCAGTGGTATGATCTGATTTGTTTCAAAAGGCTCATCCAACTGGTGAATGGATATTTAATGAGCTCCCCAGTGGCCAAGGTTAAAGAGCCTATGCAGCCTGGGTACCTTGCATGGATGATAGAGGAAGGTGGGTGTGGTTGTCTTTCTCAAATATTCTAAGGGCAATGTAAGACCTATGAGTTTTATTTTGTGTACTCCCTCAGGCAAAACTAGAAGTTGCCGAGAAGCATGTTTCATCTCATATGAGGAACTTTCGAGCAATCAGTGCTGCCAGAGTTCTCTTACAGAAAATGAACTCATGGTTACGATTCATGAACAGACTGCTGTTAAGGAATTATGGTAAAGTATGGCAAAGAAATTCAGAGGAAGATTGGCTACACAACATTTTATGTCCTTTCCAACTCTAGTCTTCTATTATTTAACTCTCTTCTTCAAACTCTCTTAGGGTGGGGTGCCTGGGTAACCTGGTCAGTTAAGCATCCAACTCTTGATTTCAGCTCAGGTCATGATCTTGGGGTTTGGGGATCGAGGCCGGCATGGGGCTCTTTGCTCAGCAGGGAGTCTGCTGGAGATTCTCTCTCCTTCTCCTTCTGTCCCTCCCCCCTCAAATAAATAAATAGATCTTCAAAAAAAACTCTCTTAGGGGGCTGAGTTCTCTCTCTGCAATGACCAGCAAATAACTACTCAAATTAAATTAAATAACCAGAATTCACTTTTATTTTTTCTGAATAAATCAAAAGGAAAGGTAAGGATCCTTATACACACTTCATTCTTACTATTTCATTTCCTGAAGGAAATGTATATATATAGTTGTAGGTAGGCATATAATTTGCAGGCACAGTTTAATTTATGCCAGTGAAGGAGAACATTGGTCAGGGCTAGGCTAAGAAAAGGAGAAACACCTTTCACAAAACCATTTGATGGACTTAAGCAAGAGATGAAGCAATCTACTCTGGGTAGATCTAAAAGACAGGCATAAAATGAGCTGACCTTATACCGCCTCTCCTAGCCTTATAGGTCTCTTATAATCCCTTGTAAACAGAGAGCCACTGCAAAGTTGAAATACAATGACCTTAGCTTGCCACTAGAGTATTATGCAAGAGAATGCAGACGTTCCGGACCTTACATCGTCCCACTAAACTTCTGTGGCTCTAATGAGAGATGTTATACAACTTGTTAATTACTAAAATCCTCGGCTGTCGGGCTTAGTTAGAGTCATAACTCAGATGCTCACTAGTTGTGTGGCCTGAGTTAGGAAACCTCACTAGACCTCTGCTTCCAAATATATAAAACCTCCCTCTCAGTTGTTGTGGGGATTAAGTAAAAAGGTCCTGTGGTATCAATTGTTAATAATAACAGCTACCGCCTATTGAGCACATAGAATATGCCAGACATTGCACAGAGATTCTCTCAACAGTCTTGCAAAGTACATATTGGTTTCTCTTTTTGACAGAGGCTCATGGAAGTTTAAGTAATTTGCCCAAGTTCATGCAAATTCATTCAAACTCAGGTCTGCCTATCCAGAGTCTAGCTTCTAAGAACTTCTATTATAGTCCACTATGTTATGATACATTTAGTTTATTACTTTTTTTAAAAAGTCATCCAATCTCACAAGTAGAAGGCAATTGAGGGGTTTTTCTCTTAGTGCCTTTCAGAGTTCAGATACAGGGGCGCCTGGGTGGCTCAGTCGGTTAAGCATCGGACCCTTGATTTCGGCTCAGGTCATGATCTCAGGGTCATGGGATCAAGCCCCAAGTCGGGCTCTGCGGTCAGCGGGGAGTCTGCTTGAGATTCTCTCTCTCCCTCTCCCCTTCAGCCCCTCCCCCTGTTCTCTCTCTCTCAAATTAATCTTTAAAAAAAAAAGAGTTCATATACAGAACAGACTCTGTAAAAAACAGTTTCTCATTTTGGCACCAACTGCAGGTTGACGCCATTCTACCAGTGCATTCTTTTTGTGTCTCCTGACTGAGGCAGCTGGTTTTGCATGCCTTCAAGGTTTGGAGCTGGCTGAGCTCAGTCACAGCCTTGTAGCTGATGGCCTCAGGTCACAGAGCACTTTGCGAAAGATGCCGTTTTCTCCTTTTCCCACTCTTCTCTCCCTTCCTGCTGCTGTTTTCCCTTCTTCCTGAGAACTGACAAAAATTCTCTAACTCTTATTTTTGCAGTTAATCTCATGTGACCTTACTATTGACAATGACCCAGTTGTTTTACCCAATGACAACACAGTTGATGAGATGCCAGTGCTAAGGACAAAGATCGCCGCCTGACAGAGCTGGGAGCAAACTTTCTGTATTAGTTCCTCTCACCGCACACAACACATTCTAATCATAATAATGGCACTGAGCACAGTAACCCCTACCGGGAGTCAACCACGGGCCAAACATTTAACGTAGGGGTTAGCACACATTCACTCATTCATCCATTTAGGCGGCAAATACTGTTTTAGGCAGAAAAGACACCAGCAATTAACAAAAGAACCCAAATGCCCGCTCATGAAGCTTATATTTTGTTGGATGGAAAAGACAAATTATACAAATATGTCAATTAGTGATAAGAGGTATGAATAAAGAATAAAACAGGGTGGTGGGAACGATGAGAGATGGCAGTTAGCCCTTGAACCACACAAATAAAGCCATTAGGATTATCCTATTTTACAGATGAAGAGGTTGAATAATTTACCAAAAGTCATCCAGGGTTAAAACAAGAATCTGCCATATTCTGATAATGACAATAATAGATATAACAATGATTATAATAATTAACCATCTATGAAGGTAATATCTAATGACCTTATATAATTGCATGAAGTAAAGAATCCTATTTTATGAGTGAAGAACCAAGACTCAGAAAGATGAAATAATTAGCTCACAGCAGGGGAAAGGATTTTCATCCAGTCTGAATGGCTCAAAGTCCCTGATCTTTCCACCACACCCTGCCCCCTCTGTTGTGTTTGTTCCGTCCGAAATTCTCAATGAACTGAAAGTTTCTTGAGGACAGGGACTGCATCTCCACCATCTTCTGCAAGTTCTCCTGCATCTGGCACAGAAAGTGTTGAGCCGTCTGCATCTGGACCAGCCACATTCCCCAGAGAGAAAGATGGCTGCCCACTCTAATATTCAGTCAGACCTTCTCAACCTTGCTTGGCCGCAGGTCCCGGTGTGTAATTAGCATGGCGGGCAATATTACCCTTGAACCCCAGAGTGCCAAGTGACATTCAGAGCTCATGGTGCAGGGGCAAACTGCCTGCATCAGCCCAACCTCTTGGAAATACCTGCATTCCCAGGCGGACTTGCGTCCTGCATTGCCTCATTTGCCTCTTTATTAGACTGCTGTTTGTTTAGGAATGAAAGGAATAAACAAGTGGGTTGCACATGGCCTGCATTTTAATGAGGGCCGATCCTATGGAGTCAAGGGGGCATTGTGATGAGTTTGAAGGGCATGTCGACTCGCGGCATGACGCCAACTCCAGCCGAACAAGGCTTTCCTCAGCACTCATAGCAGTGGTGCTCAGAGCTGTGCTTTGCACTTACACGAACAGTGTGGCTGACCCCTCGTCGATGATCAGATTGGGTGAACGAATGAATGATTTTCCTTCCTATGGTTCAAGTTGCTTCGTGGGGAGTCCAACACAGCTGAATGGAAACATGTTGAGAGCAAGTATGATTCTTTCTTGGTGAAGATTTAGGGAAACGTAGATACTTCTTAGAGTCCAGCTTGAACCTAGGTTCAAACTTCAGTGCCGCCACTTTCTACCTGGATGAGCATGGAAACTAACTCATCAGACTTGTCTGCTCTCGTGAGCCTTCTGTTCTCAGTTCAGAGAGCCCTCGGCCATGTTGCTTGCTCCCTGGTCTCCCCTCACCTTTTTGTCTTGCAATACCTACCCTAACTCCTGGCATGTGTGCCTCTCCCACTGGACTGTAAACTTCACAATATTAGCGAGTCTGTGCCCCTTCCCTCTTATCTCCAGAGCCTAGCATGGTGCCTGGCTTACAGAGACATTTCATTAATATCGGTTGAAATTAGCAAAGGAAGAGGATGGTGGAGAAAGAGGAAGGAAATTGTAACCTGAGTGTAGAGGGTTCAGACAGAGGAGAAAAGGGATCAGGTACAGGTCCTGGAGCTTTACTCTCTGTGATATGGTGGCAGGGTTGGCTGGGGCCTTCTCCTTCTGTCCTTCCCCAGCCTGGCCCCCAGGGCCAGAGTTCTCAAGAATTCTCTAGGTCCTAGAGGAGTGCTAAGCCTCAACCTTAGAAAAATAATGCCACTTTCTTGTCCCTGTCCCCACACACTCAAGACATGCTGGGGAAATTGCAAACCCCTGCTGCTGATGTCCACACACACTTCTACCTCTTCACTTCAACAAAGCCTCCAGGAGCTTCAGCCGTGTCTTTAGTTACTTCAAAGTGACTAGCCATTCAAGCGCTTGTATACAATGTTGAAAATTTTTCCAGGCTTTTCAAGACTGCCACTCCCATCCCTCTCGGGGAACAACTGTATCCCCTAATTTCCTCAAGAGATCAGGCTATTCTTGCTTAATACGTTCTACATACAAATTCTATTCCTAGTGATTCCAGACACAAAATTTGCTTTGGAGGGTGAGAATACTAGTAAAAACTGGTTTGTTTGTTTGTTTTCTTGTTTTTGCCTAAGGATCAAATTATAGATTGAGGTGTTTCTTAAGAAAATTGCTTGTCTTGTGTTATTTAGGAAGTTCATTCTCTGGCAGCCTGACTACATGTTTAGTCAATTTAGAGCCACTGGGAGTGGAAGTTAAGACTATAAATAATCAGGGGTAATAGTAATAAGGGGTTTAGGATCCAGTGAGCACTGGATGAACATCCTGTAACATCTCACAACACGCCTTCCCAAGGCAAACGTGGCCAGCCAAGGACTAAAAGACATGCTCAGACCAAAGACATCTGTCCCAGAGAAGCTGGAAGACCATCTTTCCTAGCTGTTATCCAACAGGCAGGGGCCGCTGTGCTCTGCAGGCTTCCTGGTTGAGGTATTCTGTCCACCAACCATGGTAGATGCTCCCAACTTTCCCAAACTCTTTTTTAACCCCTAGTTTGAAATAATAGTTATTTGAACTAAAAGTAACAAATGTCCTGTGGACTACACGTCATGTACTCTTCTCATTTCTTCTTAGACATCATCTCATTTGACCTGAGTAACAATCACACCTATAGGTACTATTATCATCTGTAATTTGTGAGGGTAGAGTGGAGGTACAGAGAAATGAAGCAGAAGAGATGGGGCTTACACAGAGCCTGAGCACTTAACCACAACCCATCCCGTCTGCTTTGTCTTAGAGATGGATGGCATTTAATAAGAAATCACAAATCAGTTTCCCCATCATTAAGCCCATTTAGGACAAGTGCAATCTACAATCAGCCTTCAGATCAGCTGTAGAAAGAGCGAAAGTTTTGGAATTCAACAGACCTTGTCTAGGAGCTGTGAGAAGCCCCAGTCGCTTCATGCCTAAGGCACTGGCCTCCTAAGAACTGTGAGACCTTGCTGAGTTATTGAACCTCTTTAGGCCTTCACTTTTTCTCATTCTAAAAAAGAGAATAACAGTAACTCCTTCAAAGGGTGGTTTTGAGCAGGTGCAGGCAAACTTTTTCTATTAAGGGCCAGATCATAAATATCTTCAGTCTTGCAGGCCATGCAGTGATCCCTATCATAACGACTCAACTTGCTATTGTAAAGTGAAAGCACACACAGGCTCTACAGAAACAAAAGGGGTTGGCTGTGTTCCAATAAAATTTTATTTACAAAACAGGCAGCAACCAGATTTGGCCTAGAGGCTATAATTTGCCAACCTCTGGTTTTGAAGATTACACAAGATAATGTATGTGCTTTGCATGATCCCTGGCATACAAGAAGTCATCAAAAAAGATAGTATAATTATGGTTTCAGCATGAGATGACCAGTGCTTTCAAGTTGGGTCAAAAAAATCCCAACCAAAAATCAAGTAAACTTAACATTGTCAGGAAACTCTGAAGCCTTACTTGGGTAATGTATAACTTTCATAGACTTTTTTTGAAATATTGAAAAATTATCAACACTCTACCCATAATATTACTTTATAGGTAGGGCTGCCGGAGACAATCGTCTTTTAGTATTCTCAATATTGAGGACACATTTACACTAAAAAGGTATTCATTGATTTTTGAAATTGAAATTTAACTGGGAAATCCTGGGGTTTTCTGTTGTTATTGTGGCCTGTTTTGTTTTGCTTGTCTGTTTTTTCCTAAATCCGACAAACTTACCTATGGACCTCTATGATTCCAAAATTTGGAAGCCACTGGTTTTGTCCCATAATAAGAATAACCCAACACAAGCAACATTTTGTTTCTTCAGGGAGGAAAAGAATTACATTCCTATGGAATTATCCCCAAGGTTCAAAAACTCATAAGTCCCCTGGGTAGAAGCCATTGAAAAACACTAAGACAACGAGTGCGCTGCACTCACAGGTGCCAAGAACAAGCTTAGGTCACCCAAGGAAAAAGTGCAATAATCTTGCATTTGTTCCTGCTGATTAAAGTCAAGCAGCTTCTGGAAACTGTGAGGCAGCCCTCATGTCACTCTGTTGAATTAATATCTGAGCAGTATTAATGATGGAAAAACCCAATTATATCCAACACGTCCAAAGTTTTGCAATTGGATTTGTCAGCAATCAAACTGTGTACTAAGAAAGCCCAGTTGGTCAGTAAACAAAGCTTCTGAGTGGAGAAGAAATATTCTGCACACATAAACACAGGTGCCTAGATTCCTGATAAATATTTGATAATGAAGACGTAGGAGGGGTAGGTGTCTTCAGGCATCAGATATCTTCCAGCAAGTAGGATTATAAAATCTTACTCAGGGGATTTAGAAAAAAAAAAAGAGAGAGAGAGAAGGAAAGGTGGCTCAGCATGCCACAACCCATGTCTCTTCAAACTTGAAAGACAAAGATGGTATTTGACATGCCCACGAAGGTGAAAGTAATAAAGTATTTTGTATTTAGTTTCAAAACATCTATGTTTGCATTTCAGCTCTACCACTTCTAACCTGTGCAAACCTTGAATCTCTCTGAACTTCCATTTCCTATCCCTGAAACAGAGATACAGAATTATCATCTCTTATGCTTTGGTCAGGGTCAAAGGAGGTTGTGAATATGGAAATGCTTTGCTAACTGGGAAGAGCAATACACGGTCATCTATCATTCCTATGAATAACAGCAGAGTCTCTGGTGCCTGAAGAGCAAAATAATGAATTGAGTGTTACCAGCTGAAACCATGCCGGGGAATTAAGCGCTCATGAAATCTGTAATTAATTTAAGTCTGTATTAAGCCATAACAAAGTATCACATACTGAATGGCTTGAGTAACAGAAATTTATTGACTCACAGTGCTGGAGGCTGGAAGTCCAAAATCAAGGTGTCGGCAGAGTTGGTTCCCTCTGAGGGCTATGAGGGAGGGACCTGTTCCAGGACTCTCTTCTTGGCTTTGTAGATGGCCATATTCTCCCTGTGTTTCTTCCCATCCTCTTATATGTGTATCTCTGTGTCAAATTTCCCCTTTATATAAGGACACCAGTCCTATTGGATTAGGACTCACCCTGATGACCTCACTTTACTTTGATTACCTCTGTGAAGACCCTGCGATGGTTAGTTTTATGTGCCAATTTGATTGGGCTACCCGATAGCTGGTAAAACATTTCTGGGTATGTCTATGAGGGTGTTTCTGGAAGAGATTAGCATTTGAGCAGGTCGAGTAAGGATCACCCTCACCAATGCATCATTCAATCCACTGAGGTCCTGAATAGAACTAAAGGTAGAGGAAGGGCAAATTTGCCCTTTTTGCTTAAGCTGGGACATCCATCTTCTTCTGCCCTTATACATCTATGCTCCTGATTCTCACACTTTGGACTTAGACTGACACCATCAGCCTCCCATTCTTTGGATTCAAACTAAATTACACACCAGTTTTCCTGATTCTCCAGCTTACAGACAACAGATCTTGGGACTTCTTGGCCTCCATAATCATATGAGCCAATTCTTACCTCCAAATAAGGTCACACTCTGAGATATTAGGGGTTAGGACTTTAACTGGGAGGTGAGGGAGAGGCACAATTCAACCCATCCCAACATCTTTCATTTATTTTGTTAAGAAGTCACCAAACTGATTCACAGTGTTTCCTAATCAAGGCCTGCTTCTCAGATGAAAATATTTCACTCTAAAAAGGATACTACCTAATGTTTTGTTGTTTAAAGAAGGTATATGGCCATGGCTTTAGATCCTTATTCTGAAGTAAATAATTTATCATCTTAGACACTCAGCAAACAGGTAGGTATCCTTTGTAGAGAATTATGTTCATCCTGTAACATACTTGTCATCATTTTTCCTTATACTTAGCTTGGGAATAAAAATTTGTCACACAGATACAGAGATGCTAAAGTTTTTAGATTTCAAACTCAATTCTTTAAGAAATATATTTATTGGCTATCTCTCACTTCTGCATCAAGCTTACTGACTGTTGACACATTTCCAAATCAGATGCTTTCAATAAATTAAAAAAAAAAAGCTGGTAAGTATATACACACATATAAATAAAAAATCTTATATATTATACATCTATATAACATGGAATAGGTGTGAAGTTTTTAAAACTAAAATTAGGGGCACCTGGGTGGCTCCCTTGGTTAAGTGTTTGACTCTTGATTTTGGCTCAGGTCATGATCTCAAGGTCGTGATCTTAGGTTCATGAGATCAAGTCCCATGTCAGGCTCCACACTCAGTGGGGAGTCTGCTGGAGATTCTCTCTCTCCTTCTCCCTCTGCCCCTCCCCCTGTACTTGTGCTTTCTCTCTCTAAAATAAATAAATCTTTAAAAAAAATTAAAAATTAAAAAATAAAAGTAAAGTTGAACTTTTTTTAAATTCTTACCTTCTTAGCAACTCAGTATCCTTATTTTTAGTCATAAACGATCTTGTCATTTTAGAAATTATAAATGTCCCATATAGAACAGATAATGGGTGCATGGGCATCTGTCTCAGGAGGTAATCATAACATTATTTGTACCATCAAAAAAGCAGAAATAGCCTGATGTCCACCAAGAGGATTTTGTTAAACAAATCATGAGACAGCAGAATGGAACACAATGCACCCACTGAAAATCATGTTTTTGAAAAATATATAATGTCATGGGGTAATACTCTTGGTATGTTGTTAAGTGAAAAACAGGTTACAGAAGGATTCGCATGACTCTGATTTTAAGACTACATGCACATAAAATGGATATTCACCCATGTGTTAATATGTTTATCTCCAGGCACTGAGAATGTAGACAATTTTTTGTTTCCTCTGGATACTTTCCTTATTTAACTTTTTCCTACAAAATGCATGCATCCCTTATAAAATGAAAATATGACTTTTTTTAATAAATGGAAATTTCCTTCTGAAAGGTTCTTGCCTTAGACCGAGCACCATTCATACCATAGGGTTACTATATGTTTCATAGATGTTAGGACTGGACCTCTTGGGGATAATAGAAGGAGCCCAAATAAGTATAAAAATAATTATGTACTCAACATTATAATGCAGCCTAGGAAGTTAAAGGAAGCCTTGATGAAGGACTTAGCATTTGATTTAGGTCAGACCTTGATGAAAAAGTATCTTCTCAATGAGGTAAATAGGGTGGACGGAGGAGGGGTGTTCCTGTCATAGGAAAGGGCAAAAGTAAACAAACATGCAGCAACATGCCGAGTCTCCTCTGAAAGTAACAAATAGTTCAGTATGCTTCGTTCCTAGGGTTTCTAACAGGATGCCAAGGGAACAAGGCAGGAATATTAAGTCAGGGAGATGAATGCTCAGAAAATTTATTGTTCAAACGAAGACCCTTCAACAGTGAATGTGGGAATTCTCAAGAGCTACCAGGAGATCGCAGGCCAGCACTAGGACTGCTCAAGGAAACTAGGACCTATGGGAGCCCTACAAAGGCCCGGATCACACCAGCCTTTAAATGCTAGGCTGAGATATTGGAACTTCACACACAGAATCCTGGAATCTCAGAGTTGGAAGGAAATATCAGTGCCCACCAGGCCTGGCCACCTCTCTTCCTGCCTCTCCAACTCTTCCAAGAATAGTTACCGTGTTTGTCTTTGTTCAAATTTTTTGTCAGGAACACCCCTCCTCTGTCCTCTTGTTCAAATATCTTTGTGACAAAATGCTCATCGCCTTGGAAGAGCTCAGTTAGAAAGAAAATTCCGCCTTGTATTGAGCTGAAATTTATCTCCCTGTATCGCCCACCCAGCTAAAGCCCAGCTCTGCCATCTCAGAGAGACAAGTACAATGCTAATCTCCCTTCCACATGAGAGTGAAAGATGGAAAGACAGACATCAGAACCCTCTAAGTCTTCCCCTTGGCCAGGAGAGGTCCTGCAGCCACCTTCCTATAGCATTCCTGCAGGTGATCACTATTTGCTTTATATCTCCTCATGAGCTTCTGAATTGTTCCACTCTTGTCCTCTTCCTCTACCATGGGGGTTAGGGCCACCATCCTCTCTTGTTTATGTTACCACCACACCTCCCTTTCATCAACCACCCCTCCAGCCAGAATGATCTTTCCAAAACTTAAAACTGATATGGACCGTGCCCTACTCATAGTGTTAATGATTCCCTTAATGATTCCCTCCTAGCGATCGATTACAGCTCCGCCACATGAAAAATCTAGCCCCTACCACCACTCTATCTCTTCTCTCTCATCCCCTCATCTCTCTGCTCCCCCTGTTTCAGTTCGGCCTACTGAAGGCACTGTCACCTACGTTTGGAACTCTTTTCCCTCCACCACCTGCGCCTTGAGAACCCTGACTCAGCCTTTGGGTCTCCGTTTAAACATCACTTCCTCTAAAAAGTCTACCCTGGTCCAACTAAGTCTGGATTAAGTATCCCTTGTTAGGTGGTTCCACAGGGACCTAAGCTTCCCCTCTTAAAGCAAGTATAACATCAGATTTAAATCAGCTGCTTATTCTTCTAGTACCTTTGCTATATTGTGAATTCCACGAAAGCAAGTCTATCTTTATTTTTTTCTTTTTTTTTTTAAAGATTTATTTATTTATTTGAGAGAGCGAGAATGAGAGAGAGTACATGAGAGGGGGGAGGGTCAGAGGGAGAAGCAGGCTCCTCGCTGAGCAGGGAGCCCGATGCGGGACTCGATCCCGGGACTCCAGGATCATGACCTGAGCCGAAGGCGGTTACTTAACCAACTGAGCCACCCAGGTGCCCAGCAAGTCTATCTTTCTTAATACCATTATCATCAGCATCTGGCACAATGATTGGTACATAATATATGCTTTAAAAAATGCTAATGGATTAATATGTATCATCCAGAACTAGATACAATTGTTCTGATATGGTCTGCACAAAGCAGAGGAGAATGACTGTCACCTCCCGTGTTCTATATTCTATACCTTTTAAAACAAAACCTAACATTATTTTAGAGGATACATCTCACTATTGATTTTATTGTCAGTTTAAACTCCTAAACCTTAATTGTATGAAGCCATGACTTTTATCTTAAACATTCCCTCTCTGTCACTTCCTACCCCCTGCCTCTCTGCCCCTCCTCTCTTCCCCTCTCTTTCTCCCTCTTCCTCTTTCTCTATTTCTCACTCCCCCACCTCTCTCCCTCTCACACAGATACGCCCAATGCTTTGCAATTGACTTTTATATACCATGCACAATACATTTTATATCTATTTCTGCATACTTCCCCACAATATAAAAAGCCAAAATAGACTACAACTGATTAATAGCTTTTGGACCCTTAATCCTTATGCCTTTTTTCTAAGCAAATGTGATCAATGTATTATGCCTTCATGGATGTCAATGATAGTGAATAAAAGAGGGTTAAGGACAAAGCCCAGAGCATTCTACCAAAGACATCCACCTGTTAATCCAATAGCCTTTAACAATCGCATTCAACTAGGTGGTAATTTATCCCACATTCATCCTCCTAATCCAGAAGAATATCGTAAAATCTGGGCCCTTCCTGAAATCAAGGTTTTGAAATGATCAGTGATAAGTAGGCATAACCATGTTCCAGGTGCTTTATTTTAGTTAAAATTTCCAACACCTATTACTCCTTTTTAATACATAATACAACCATGATTCAGAGAGAAAGTCACACAACTAGTGAGTGCCAGGGCAGGAATGTGAGCCCAGGTCCTGTGACTCCAGGTTCAATACCACACATTACACTGGGATCCTCTCAAAAGAGAAAATATGCTTAATTGGATGTATGCTGGCTCCTACTAATCACCACCTACCCTCCCAAATATCCTTCGAATGAATTAATCCTTTGACTAGAGATTTTTTTTTTTTTAACCTTTGACTAGAGATTCTTAACCTGAGGTTCATGTCAACTCAAAGGAATCCAAGAGTGGACTTGTATGAACTTCCTGAAAGTTTACAGAAAGTACCCTGTGCTGCATCTTGTCCATTTTTGCTGAGAAGAGTAATGTCCATCCAGATCTCAAAAGAACCACGGCCCCAAACCAGAACAACTTGCAGTTTCAATAACTCTCTATAGAACCTAATCGTCACTCACCTCTGTCTAGAGTTTCAGACGCACAAACTTCTCTCTTTGGAAAAACCAAAGCTGCATTTTCTCCTCTCTAGTCTCCCAAACCTCTACCACACTCAAGCCAGCCTTAGAGATCTCATCTGCTGGTCCCTTCTGAGGCCTTGCAGACCTAGTATCAGAAGATACTAGCTTGTGTCTTTGGTAGCAGCTTATCAAAAGGCTCACTTAGAAGCCCACCTATCTTCCCTATGGCCCTCTTCCCATGCCGGGTTCCAGCTGGAAAGGAGTCCTTCGCCTTCACAAAGCCAAAGCAAACCTGCAAAAGGCTTTTCCTGCAGCTCTTCCCGATCTTGAACAAGGTGAGGATAGATGCAGGGAGTAATCAGAGAAACTCATGAGTTGAAATGTGGATTGGAGAGTGAGCTGGGACACTTGGGGGATTATCTCAAATACCCAGAAAGTCTAAACCCTTCCTTTGTTAAAAAGGTGAAGACCATGCCTCTTCCTGAGAATCACAGTTGACCTTCGCTCGTCATCCTTTACCATACTGTATTTATAGATTGTATCTCTCTCACCCTATTCAATGCCCGAACATAATAGTCACTGACAAGAACTGCACAAGAATTCGAACAAACTCACTGAGCATCCCAGTTGGGTCCAGGTTATAGGTTCTAAGGATGCTAAGACAAAAAGGGCTGATCCCTGCCCTCGAGGAGTTCCCAGGCCAGTAGGAGAGAAATAAATAGTTTGTGCAAGAAGGACTGATAAATGCTCTGACAGA
>NC_058406.1:168113000-168162452 GCF_002201575.2 Neomonachus schauinslandi
TGGATAGGAAGTAAAGGATAAGAGATGAGATTGCAGGGCAGGGTAAAAGGCAAGTCATGGAGAACCTGTGCACACTAACTCAACAGGAAAAAAAGAGGAATCTACTGAAGACTTTTCAAAAAAGATCTGTATGATGATATTTACATTTTAGAAAGATCATTGGACATAGTGTGTTGGGTGACAAGACAGGGGGCGTGGGATGGGTAGGACTGGCCTACAAGTGGGAAATTGTGACTCGAATAGAATGTGGGGAGGTACTGACTTCAACTAAGATGGTGGTGGAGTAGATGGAGATGCAGGGATGCATGTGAATTGTGTGAAGCTAGTAGAAGCGAGACTTGGTGCAGTACTCGGTGACCGATCAGGTGTGAATGAAAGAGAGGAAGTCGCTTAGGATGATGCTGCTGGGTCTGGTTCGGACCCCGGGCAGGCCATTTGAGTCGTGGCGAATGGAAGAGGAGGAGCAGGCCCAGGAGGAGGAGGGAGAAGATAAATTCAGTTTCCAACATGTTGATTTTAAGGTGCTCCCGGGGACGTCGAAGTGGAGATGTTCCATATAAAAGGTTGGTATTTAGGAGAAAGATCGGAATAAGCCGGAGATTTGTATGAACTGGTTGCAGCCTTGGGAACGGATGAAAGTTCCCAGGGGATGGAAAGGGAAGTAAATCAAGGATTCTCAGGATGCACCAACACTGCTGAAGGAAGACCTTTAAAGGCCTTAAATCGGCACTGAGAAAGTCAGAGGGAATCCAGGACCAAGTCGGGAGATAGAGAGGGGGACGACCAACGGTTCAAAATGACACAGAGAAGCCCGGAGAAAACTGAACTTGCTCCAGGGTTCAGAGAGGTCTTTGGTGGCCCTGAGCAAGCTTTGCCTTCAGAAGCCAGGGTAGATGCCAGATGAAGGGGTGCAAAGCAGTCACCAGGTGGTGAGGGAGTGGAGACAGCCCGTGTCACCCACTCTCAAGAAGTTTGGTGGGGAAGGTGGAGGACAAAATGGAGATGGGGAAGAGCAGAAGCTCCATTAACATCTAAGGAACCGAAGTGTGGAGAACCTCCTAGCCTCCGTGGAACTGAGCGTGAGATAAATACGTCAACAAATACCACCGGCTTCCCTCTCCGTCCTGCTGAGCGCTAGAAAGTCTTTTGTTTTCATTCCCTTTATCAGGGAGAAATGGCTCTGGGCTTAACCTGTTAAAATGAAACTAGAGTGTGTGGCAGGGCAGCAATGGAAACCCTTTGACCCACCGCTCGCGCCTGCACACCGGCTGTGCCCACTGCCCCTTCCGATCCTCCCCACCTGCTCTGTTTGCCCTGGGAGATGTCCAAGTCCAGATCAAAAGCACCCTTACTCAGGGCAGATCCCAGGCTGCCTCAACTCTTACCCCAAATTAGCCAGATCCATTTGAAAGACTCGTTCAAATAGTTAAGTACAAAGGGCCAAGAGAGACTGGCTTGCCCGGCTGTGTGCACGCCAATCAAATCTTTCCTTTGTGGAGCCCGGGAGGGGACCCGGCCCGTGCGGAAGGGGCTCCCTTCGTCTGCGAGATGATTCTCTTTCCTTTGGACACAAGTGTAGGATCCCAGAGAACATTACTGAAACAGATGGCTTTAAAAATCCCCCATCCTTCCTGCAAAGCCCTTGTGCAACAGGTAATAAACAAAACGCGGAGCCGCCCGCGGCCCCGGGAGGAGACAGCTCGCAGCACCCGGACCCGGGCCGTGCCGCGCCGCGGGGAGCTCCCACTGGGCACGGGTTCGAGCCCGTGGGTGAACGGAGACTCGTCCACGACCCCTCTCCGCAAGTTCCACCGGCTCGTTTTCCAGAAACGAGAGACACAGTATTTACAAACCCAAACATTCCCTGGCAACGAAAACTCGAAACGAGTTAAGCTCTGCATCTTGCGCGCCTGGAAATTGCTCCAGCTGAGTGCACGGGAACGCAGCCCAATAGAGACGGTTTTCCGGCAAATCTGGAGGCCCTTTGCAAGGTTTCCCGGGCAGACGAAACGGCAGCTCGGACTCGGGAGCCCCAGCAATGGAGGACGGGGAGAGAGAGAGAGAGGCGCCTACCGTACCCGATCGGCGCGGCGGATCATGCTGCCGGCGTCTGGGCGCCTGGTCCGGGCCCCCGCGCTGCGGACGCGGCCTCTGCTGCGGGCCGGCGGACCTGTGAGCTCTGCCCCGGGACGGCGGCCCCGGACTGCTCTTGTTTGCACTGGGCCGTTTGCTTTTGGGATTTCTCCAATGCAGATGTAGTCAGGGGGCCGCTGTCCCGGGGGACAATGATTCCATTGGAAGCTGGCCTTTGACAAGACTCACACATGACCTTTGACTAAAATGGCTTTGGGGAAGGAAAGTGTCCGGAGGCTGAAGACGGGGGCATCCAGGGCAGCCGTCCACATTCCCACCCCCAACAGTGCCAAGTTAATTTTTCATCCCGTAATCTTTCCAGGAGAGTCTCCACGAGGTTTGATTTGCGATTCTCCTTCATTCCGTAGGATTCTTCCCCTGCTTCCAAAAGGATTTTGCTGCAGGAGTTTCCTGCCATCCTGCTGATGACTTCCCTGAATGAGCCTCTCCAGGTGAAACCTGGCCAGCCGTATACTGGATACTGGATACTCTAACATTCTCCGGAATAATAGCACCATTTCCCCCCCTCCTTTAGAGCATGCTACAGTTTACAAAGCGCTTTTCACAGTCGTGCTGTCATTTGGCCTCTCAAACAATGCCAGAAGGCTCGCCTATTACTGCCATTTTACACAGAAAGAAATAGAAGCTCCAGAGAAATAGGGTATTTGCTCAATCACCCAACCAGAAAGTGAAATCTCCAGCCTCCAAACTGGCAGCCTGGCCACTTCCACAAAGCACCCACCTCCCTGCTGGGTGGCCCACAGCTCAAAGTCAATTATAACACAAACACACACACTGTAACATGAAATTATAACATGTACTATAAAGTGGTAATGGCTGCAACTATTTTAATTTCTGAATTATGAAAGTGTTAGAAACTGCTTTAATATAATAGCTGTGATATGATAGCCATATCATGCTATCCACAGATGTCTCAAATTTATTGAGTACATTTTTTTTTAACTGTCTGACTTTTTTTCCTTTAGCAGCTGCTAAAAGGCTCTGGGAACCAGCCTGGCCACTCTGAGGTATGGGTACAAACCAGGGGTTCCTTAGGCTGCTACAAGAGTCCATCACTGGTGATGATCAGAGCCTGTTCCCCTCTCTTTTCTGGGTCCTTCCAGATGATGAAAGGGGACGGGGATGTGGGATTGTGAGCAGAGCCCTGAACAAGGAGTCAGTATCCCACAATCTCATTGTGCAGAGAAGAGCTATGATGGTCTATAGAGATGCCCTGGAGACATCTGGTGTGTCAGGTGGTATCGCTCTCATTTTTTTTCAGCTTAGGGAAGGGGAAAGGGGGTGATACTCACACTCATTTTGGAAGGACTGTAAGAAGTCAGCCAGGAGGAGAAGAGGGAGAAGCACATCACTTGATCCAGACACCACCACCTACAAAAGCTGTCCCGGTGCCTTGGGCAACTGAAAATAATTCCTGCAGGCAGACGCACTGGGTGTGGGAGGCCGAGCCTAGAGAGGAGGGTGTGGGTTTGGACTCTGACCAGGCTCCTGTATCACTGTAGGGAATCTGGACATCATCCTGCAGTGCCGAGTGGGTTAATACAGCCGGCCTGGGTTATCAGCTTACATGAAAAGGATGCAGGAGTCATATGTTGTTCTACAATAAGAAAAAAAATATCTATCAACCTAGCTTGGAAGTTATGGGTATTAGCGTCATCAGACACATGCGGTTTCTTCTTCCTCGCTACAAGAACAGGAGCAAGCTATTTAACCTCACTGTGCCTCAGTTTTCTCATCAGTAAAATGGGGGTTATGGTATCTGCTATGAGAATGAAATGAAATTAGGTAGGTAAAACTCTTCGCTCTTCTTCTGAGACACAGTAGCACTCAATAAAGGTAACTCTTGTTCTATTTCATAGTACCTGGATGTGCACAGTGCCTACCACGGAGAAACAAGGAGGAAACAAGGAGAAAACAAGGAGCTCCGTCCCTTCCAGTTCTCTCATTTCCTTCTCTCTACCACACTTTTGGCCTTTGACTCATGATGGTTTGTCCTTTGTTCTCTCCCCTTGTTATCTCTCAGCTCTTCGACATGACTTCCTTAATGACCCAGTCTAGACTTAATATCAGTTTCAGTCTTTCTCTCCTTCCAAACTCAGAGTTTGTTCATTGCCTTGTCCTAAACCACTGCCATAGCCATCTATGTACAACCCCCCAAGACATAGTTATTGGCTCGTGCTACATGTCACCACGCGGCCATGTCCACCAGTACCACCATTTACATGGGGTCTGCAGCCTCGGCTCGGCGCCCACACTCACGCTTGTGATCTTTCCAAATGTCCCTGACCATCCCACCTCTCCAGTTACACAAAGTCACTCCTCCCACCTCCTCAGAACCCTGAGCTCACGTCCACCTGGCTCCCTTTGAGCAAATCTCCTCTCCCCCAGCAGAACACTGTAGATATCAGGAGGGAATGCTACTTCCTGTTTCTGCACTAGAAATTTCCTGCCCCAGCTCCTTCCCTCCCACCTCAGAGATGCCCCTCCTTCTGTATGCTTTGGAATCCCCCTCTTCCCATGTCCTCTGGAACATTCTTTGATCAACCATCACCCTAACTTTCAGTTTCTTCTCTACTGATTTCATTAGTTCATTTATTTGGTAAACATTTATAAAACAACTATAACATGCAGTCAGCACCTTTGATTCTGGGCATAAAAGGATAAATAAAACACCATAACCTATAAACACATTCAAGTCTTTCTATACAATGAACCCCTTTTTTCCTAATGTGGTTTGAATATGTGCCTTCCTTACAACGACAACAACAATGAACATACACACACACACATACACACATGCCCACTGCCTGGAACATACGTCTCATGAATCTTCTAAGGCCAGTTTTTTCTTTGAGAACCCAGCTTAAAGTCACCTCAAAGAGACCATCCTTGACTGGCCAATCTAAGGAACCACCCTCTCCCTCACTGTTGGCTGTTAATCTTTATTTACTTCACATCACTTATTTCACATTGTAATGAGAGACTCCTCTGTTTGCTTGCTTCCTATTTTCTGTTCCGTCCACTAGTCTGAACCTCTATGAGGTCTGGGACTCTTTTATTCACTGCTACATTCCCAGCGTCCAGGGTGTACCTAGTAAGTTCTCAGAAAACATTTGTTGAGTGTCAACTCCCAAGTGCCAGGACCATCGTTGTTCTAATCTTTTTTTTTTTTTTTCAGCTCCATTATACAGCCTACTGGTTTCCAATGCTGACTGCCAATAGAACTCCCTGAGCAGCTTTGAAAAATTCTGATGCCCAAAGCACCCTAAGACCAGTTACTCCTAGGGTGAGACCCAGCTACCAATTTTTGTAAGCTTTCCAGGCAATTCTGAAAGCCAACCTTGACACCACTGACCTAACCTCTGCCTTACACACAGGTGATGCTCAATAAAGAAATGAATGGATGAATGAATGATTGAAGGAATGGAGTCACTTAGCTCCCGCTTATCTTGCAATCCCCTTCTTCCTGGCCTTTCCACACGATGGGCTGTTATCCAGGCAGGCAAACCACCAGACACTCACCTGTACTCTCATTTCTCCAAGCTTTCGCATGCTGCTATTTCTACCTGGAACACCCATACGCCATCTTGGCTACCTGCCACTGGTCTCCCTCGTAAGGTCTAGGCTTGGGCTCAAGACCACCCCCTCTCCCAGGTCATCCCAGTGTGCCCACCGAGCTCTGAGCCTCCTCTCTCCTTGCATATATGTTTGTGAGAGAAGGCTTCCTACCGCCTGCTGTTGTCAGGACTCTTCTTGACCAGGGGCGGGGGAGGGGGGCTCCCTGTCTCCTCATGTGTAGCAGACTCCCCAGCCAGAGATGGCACTCCACGGATACTATAGAATGAATTCACAGATTAACAGATCAACACATGGATGAATTTTTAAAGAGATAGCCCTATGCTTATTTTTTAATTTTTGTTTTTTTTAAGAGCTGTATTGAGTTATAAATCACATAACATACAATTCCTCAATTTAAATTGTACAACTCAGTGGTTTTCCAGATATTCACAGAATTATTCTAGAATTGATATTTCTAGGGTATTTTTATTGTTCCAGGATGAAACCTCATATCCATTAACAGTCACCACCCCTACCCCTGTTGTCTCCGCAGCTTCCCAACCCTAGGTAACCACTAACCTACTTTCTGTCTCTACAGATTTGCCTACTCTGGACACTTCATTTAAATGGAATCATGTAATGACTGTCCGGTTTGTGTGTGTGTGTGTGTGTGTGTGTGAGTGATTGGCACCTACTTCCACTTTTGAAGACCTTTTTGGCCATAAGCATCCCTTTCAC
The DNA here is from genome assembly GCF_002201575.2 of Neomonachus schauinslandi. Lineage (NCBI taxonomy): Eukaryota > Metazoa > Chordata > Mammalia > Carnivora > Phocidae > Neomonachus > Neomonachus schauinslandi. Next base: position 168,119,451 of record NC_058406.1, read on the forward strand.
ATTGAGTTGATATGACAGAATACAGACTCTGGAAGAGATCTTAGAGGACAAACCAAGGCAGTATTTCTTAGACCCTATTACACAGCAATCTGATAAATTATCCTAATTCCTGAGCTGGGAGAAAGGAGATATAGAAGCTTAGCTACACCTGCTACCTCAGAAGAAAGGGAAAAGGGACAGATCCCGGGATGGCTCAGCTGCCCCGTTGGGCCAGGACCTTCTGTGCCATAAGGACTCCATACTGAGGGCAAATGGCCTAGGTCAGACTTGAGCTTTGCCATGCATTAGCTATAACTCTTCATTCCCTGCCTCCTCATCTCTAAAAAAGAGGATAAAAATAATTCCTGTCTGGGCGCCTGGGTGGCTCAGTTGGTTGGGCGACTGCCTTCGGCTCAGGTCGTGATCCTGGAGTCCCGGGATCGAGTCCCGCATCGGGCTCCCTGCTCGGCGGGGAGTCTGCTTCTCCCCCTCCCGCTCCCCCCTCTTGTGCTCTTTCTCTCTCTCACTCTCTCTCTCAAATAAATAAATAAAATCTTTAAAAAAAAAAAATAATTCCTGTCTTATAAGCACCACATCATAGCACTGTTATAAGAAGATATGAGGGGATACATATCAAGGGCATCACACTGCCCCTGAGACATTCTCAGTGCCTGATAAATATTTATGCTGCTGTAGCTCTTGAGGTTTGGCCACAGCTGTTTCTATATTGTTCTTCTAAGTAAAATTTAATGTGGAAAGAGGGTTCTGGTGCTTTAAAACATAATGCAAGCCACTATTCTAGGAAAATTTCACACACGCATGCACATACCCACTGCCACATGGTCATCTGCATTCTGTTTGATGAGAGTGGGGGACAATGGCAAGATTTAGCTGAAGCTGAAGAAGAATTATTAATGGGAAGTAGGGGAGGTAGCGGGTTTGGTCCATTCCTGGCATAAGAAGCTGACAGAAATAGCCTCGCTCTTCCCACCAAATGTACATCGGTTCCGCTAGCAAGCAGAGGTTATAGGCTCCATGGACCTGAGGGAGTAAACTCTGCAGCCATTTCTTTCTTTTCCTTCTACAGTTCTTACATACAGACCTGCCTGTGGCATCCTCTGCTAAGCCCTCCTGGGGTGTCTCTTCAGTACATCTCAAATCAGCACTTGGTGGCTGACCCTTGGTGGCCAATCTCGTGACCAGACACAATCGTTGGTAGCAGGTAGCTACAGGCTGTACCGAATTTACTACCAGCTGGTCAGACACTTATGCTTCCAGCTCCAAGGGTAGCTGTCCTTTCATGGAAGCTCAAGGGTTTGGGGAGACCCTCGTCTGATTACACTGCTTTGAATGGTCCTTCCTGCACATCTGGCCAGCCTCTGTTCGGATTCTGCTCAGCTGTCTCTCTTTCTTGCCTTCCTCCCCTCTGCGATCTCACAGTCCCCTGTAGATACCTGTGGCGTAGCTCTCTAGCTCCAGTTATCGCCTGGGTAGATGACTGTGAACAACTAAAACACAAGGACATTTTTCATTTATCTTTGTGTGTCCCATGAATAGCCCTGGGCCAAGCACACAACGGACATTCCTCTCATTTTAAAGATACCATATTGAGATCCTACTGGGTGCTGATACTTCAAAATGCCAACATTCATAGAAGCATGGGATTTTCACCCTGAAAGGAATTTTGAGACAACGCAATGAGGCCCGGGAAAGGTTGTGTCTTATCAAGTGTCCCGGTGCCTGAGTAGGGAAAATGTTGGCGATAGAATTCAACTCTCCTAAAGACATGTATCATATGACCTCACTGATATGAGGAGTTCTTAATCTCAGGAAACAAACTGAGGGTTGCTGGAGTGGGGGGTGGGGTGGGAGGGTTGGGGTGGCTGGGTGATGGACACTGGGGAGGGTATGTGCTCTGGTAAGCGCTGTGAATTGTGCAAGACTGTTGAATCACAGATCTGTACCTCTGAGACAAATAATGCAATATATGTTAAGAAAAAAAAAAAGAAGAAGAAGATAGCAGGAGGGGAAGAATGAAGGGGGGGAAATCGGAGGGGGAGATGAACCATGAGAGACGATGGACTCTGAAAAACAAACTGAGGGTTCTAGAGGGGAAGGGGTTGGGGGGATCGGTTAGCCAGGTGATGGGTATTAAAGAGGGCACGTTCTGCATGGAGCACTGGGTGTTATACGCAAACAATGAATCATGGAGCACTACGTCAAAAACTAATGATGTAATGTATGGGGATTAACATAATAATATAAATAAATAAATAAATAAATAAAAATTAAAAAAAAAAAGAATTCAACTCTCCTGATACCTTGTTCTTTTATGATAATTCCCCCCCCCTCCTTCTTTGGTTAAAATAACAGATTTTTAATGTGTTTAGAAAACTAGAGAAAATATGAATGATTATTTTGTTCACTAATGGTTTTTTGAACTCAAGAACCAGCCCTTGAAGCATCCCTGAGTTGGTGACTAAGGATATTAACACAGACCAACCCAAATCTGCAATAGAGCTAATGATACTAAGGTCTGACTCTCTGTGCTTCTCACACGCCCGCCCTGCTAGTTCACATCTCACCCACGCCAGGCCAACCAAGGGCCTGTAAAAATTTAACTTGACGTGATTGCACAACCGTAAAAGCCCAAGTTGCATTTTGAGGCAATGAATGAGATTCTTTAATTGCCTCGTGAAAATGTTTCCAGTGGGAGGAAATACAGAACAAGTTGTCACAAACATAAATGTCCCTGTCAGGCTCTGGTGAGGTTATTATACTATTAAAAGATGCAGAGGGCACTGATTTGGGGCCAGCTTGGGAGACAAACAGAATCTTGTTCTGTTTCTCTTCCTACTCCTTTGTTGAATTTCTATTGTTAAGAATCCTTTTGGAGGTGATGGATAGGCTCATTACTTTGACTGGTGTATGCATATGTCCAAACTCACCAAATCATACCCAGTAGATATGGGCAGGTTTTTTGTATCAGTTATAAACTGATACAAACTCAACAGAGTTGTGGGGTTTTTTTGTTTTGGTTTGTTTTTTTTAAGACCCTATTTCTTCACTGAGTTGAAGTCATGGTCCAGCAAGCCCAGCATTCTGTGTCTCTCAGCAAGGCAGACTTTTGGTAAGAAAGAGCAAGACTGTAATTCCCGCCTAGCTCCTTGAATTCTGCTGCTGAGTTTCACTTAATGACTCATGATGGCACTAATTCCAGTGAATGCCACTACTTTAGGTTAGGCCACCGTCATCTCTCAGCTGGACCACTGAGAAAGTCTCCTTCACTCCCAATTTGAAGTCTTCTAACTTACCTTCCATGCTACAGCCAGGGAGATCGTCTGAAAATTCTAACCTGACCACCTAATTCCCCTGCTGAATTCCCTGCAGGGTTTCCCATTGTCCTGAAGATAAAGGGTCAACTCCTTAATATAATTTAGCAATAATCTGGTCAAAGTGCTGCCTACAGACAAAGGTGCTGCCCGTAGCTAAGGAGTTGAGTGAGCTGGAGCCCAGTCCGTGTTCCACATGCTAAGCCGTGAGCCCTCGCACTGTCCCACTTCCGCCTAAGACCCAGGAAAGACTGGAGGTGTCCTCTGGAGGGCCTATTACTTCCTGCTATAGACTCATATCTAATCATCCCCACATCTGCTTCTATCCTAACCTCAGGCACTATAATCCCACCATACTAGCATCAGAAAATTTCCCTCTGTCTTGCTTCTGACCCTTTGCCCAGGTTTTCCACCACTTGAACTTTTCTTCATTCTTCTTTTCATCTAGATAAGTTACATTTTCTTTCAGCTCTCCACTTCAACATCACCTTCCCTGACCCTCCTTGGACTGTGTTAAGTGCTTCCTAATATGTGTTCTCAAAACATCCTGTGTTTTTCATAACAGAGCACTCATTCTACAGTCTTATAATTGCCTATTTATCTGCCCTTCCTTGCGAGCAGAGACTGTATCATAGTATTCTGTAACCTCCTTGTCTAGGTATTCAATAGTTATCTGTTGATCAAAGAAGCGAATGAATAAATGGATGGATGCATAAATATGTTACAAAAAAACCTTGAACTCATGTTTCCAATAAATATCACATTTTGACTAAAAGAGTTCCAAAATTTATTACTTTGTCTTAAATCCATTTTTTTTTCTGTCTTCACAGAATGCACTTGAAAGGGCAGATCTCTAGGAATTGGGAACTCATCTTAGTTCATCCAAAACCACAGTTTCCCCATTTTACAGAGCTTTGGATGTTTCCAAATGAAAAGATGGTCTTTATATGGTATCTTCACTTATGAGTCTGCCTACCCTCCCCTCACTTGGCACCCAAGGCAATGTAGTGGAAGGCCTTGGAAGGCCTTGAAAATATTGGCATTCATCCTGTGGGTGATAGTGAGTTCATGAAGTGTTTTAAGCAGGGGAGTGACAAATTATATTTGTGTTTTGAGTAACTGCTCGAGCAGGGATTAAGGACGATGAAAGACTGGGGGCAGGGAGCTGAGAGAGAAAGCTACTAGGACAGTCAGGGCAAGAGATGGAGTCCTGAACCAGAGAAGGGATCATGGCAATGGAGATGAGGATGCAAAATCAAGAAATCTTTAGGAGAAAAAATATCTCTTGGATTTGATTAATTATGGTTGTAAATGAGGGAGAAGAATCACAGATGATTCCAGTGTTTTGAGCTTCAGCAACTGGGTTGCTGCTGGTGCCATGATCTGAACTCGGGACTGTGAAGATAGTGAGTTCACTTAAAATGTGCTCGGTTTAAGTGATGGACTTTCATACGAAATCAAGGTAGAAACCATCTCTGTATACCCAGTTTCCCGCATACCTTATACATGGTAGGTACTCAGAATGTTTCTTGAATTGAATTGAAGGTGCAATACATCCTACGTACAGAATTCTCAATATCTCACTTCAACTGTGTGTTTTGTCAAATTCCAAGCACAGACCCATCTAACCGTACTGCTCTATATTAATATAATATAACATCTATCCATATGACAAGCTAAGAAATTTCAACCCCCTGGAAAGTATGACTAAGAGATTTTACTGCAATAATAATTTTCACTAAGTGGTGGAAGGAGTCAGGAAAGGGGATATTATAGCAACCACAAATAGGTCCCGGGCTACACTTGGCTTGCAATTTCACTACAAATTTCAGAGAAGCCATAAAAGATTCAAGTGAAATCTGGTTGGTTGATTAGAAACATGTGAAGGAACTCCAAACAGGCACGTGTTTCACATTTCCTACTCTGAAGTTGGCCAAGTATTAATCATCATCCTCCCTGTGTTATTCCAGAAAACAGAATCACTCCAGCTGGCCTTTTGGAAGGACAGGACCTGGGTCAGGAGAACATCCACAAATCTGGGACTTCCAGAGAGAACGAATTAGCAAATAAATGCCATGCTGAACTTTCTCCATCTGCTGTAACGCTACTCCTTCTGTTACCCTCCACACCCCTGCCCTCAGCCCAGTCCATGCTCACCTTCGTATGACAAAGGAAGAGAGACTTTGGGATATAGCCTCTCGATGAGAACACTGTTACTTCATCCTGAATCCCCCTCCGTCCCCAGAACACAGATTCCAGAATGGAACGGGCACAGACTTTGGAGCCAGAAAGTCCCAAATTTGAAACCAAACTCCACCATTTACTTTGGGTGATTTACCCAACCTCTTTGAGCCTCAGATTTCTTCATTTACAAAACAAGGCTAATAAGACCTACTTTGAAGGGTGAAGACCAAACAAGGTAATTTATATAAAACACATACATGTGTGTGATATCAGCAAACATGTATTCGGAGCCTTCCTGCCCCTTCCTTCTGTATGATGACCTGCCCAAGCAAATGTGAAGCCCAAACTGTCCTTGAACACAGACCCGACTCACAGGAGTCTCAGAGGAATGGTTCCAATGTACGCAGCAACTGGAGACCTGATCAGGGTGCTCTGTAGAGGATCAGTTTCATCTAGTCCTCCTGACCCTCACAGAGCAGGTGAGATGGCAACAAATCCAGCCTCCCTCAGATGAAAGTGCTGTGAGAGCAAGGAGGATGGACAAGCTCATCTGGGGTCTGAACAGTCACCTGAACTGGGCTTTAATGGATGAGTAACATTTCCTAGGATAGAACCAGAGATTTCATACAAAATAGTAAATGAATAAAGACACTGAGGTCATGATGTGCTCAAGAAACAATAGTTAGTTATGGCTAGAAGAGAGACAAAGGAAAGAAATGCTGGGAGATGAGACAGGCAAGGTCAACTGGGTTAGGTTGTTAAGTGTTTTTACCATGGTGAGCGGAGCTTCTGAACTTAATCCTATAAATAATGCAGGCGCATTAAAAAGATCTGAAAGTTTCTCTTTTGCATCTTATTGTATTTTGTTTTTAGCATTTTTCTATTCTCACTATGAAAACCAAACATATATTAAAAATTATTCAAATGGTACAGAAGGATATAATAAAAAATGAATCTCTGTCTTCATCACACAATACTGTGTCTACTCCGTATTCTCTCTCCTTTCATATAAATACATATAAATACCTTCTCTTTCCATATAAATACTCTTATAAATTTGCCTGTGAGTGAATACTTATACACTGCATTGTATGTGCTTCTTTCCTGTTTTGCAATGTATTGTGGAGATCTTTATGATTCAGCATATATAATTTCACCTCATTATTTTTTAAAAGATTTTATGTATGTATGTATGTATGTATGTATGTATGTATATATTTAGTGAGTGAGCACAAGCAGGGGAGGGGGAGGGGCAGAGGGAGAGAGGGAGAGAATCTTAAGCAGACTCTGTGCTGAGCGCGGAGCCTGATGCTGAGGTTAACCCTGAGATCACAACCTGAGCCAAAAATCAAGAGTCAGATGCTCAACTGACTGAGCCAGCCAGACGCCCCTCACCTCATTTTTTTAAATAGCAGTATGGTATTCCACACTTTAAGATTGCTGCATATCTTTTATTTAACTGATTCTCAGCTGATAGATATTTAAGCTATTCCCAATTGTTTATTATTACATACAAGGCTGCAATCCATCCTCATATCTTTGGAAATGAATATTCCTATAGGAAAAAAAAAACACTAAAAGCAGAATTGCTGGATCAAAAGGTATGTGCTTTTAAAATCTGAGAAAATGGAAGAGAGGTAAAGCTATTTTCAACTAGCCCATTAGAAAAAGTACCTATTTATACTCGCATCAGCAGAGTATGACTGTATCTGTTTCCACATATCCTTGACAGTACTCTGTTATCAAACTTTTAAATCTTGGCCACTCTAGTAAGTGAACCTTTTTTAATTTCCTGTTTTGACTTATAATTCTTTCACTGAGTGAAGATGAGCAATTGCTCATATGTTCATAAACCATTTGTGCTTCTTTCTCTGGGAATGGCTTTTTATTTTCCTTGCCAATTTTTCTATTAGTTTGTGGTCTTTTCCTTGCTGATTTATAAGAGCTCTTTATATATTAGGAAAATAGGCAAATTGACCATGATTTTGTTTATGGCTTCTGGGACCTATCCAGTTCTTAGAAATGTCTCTTCCATTCCAATATTATTTTAAAATCCACCCATGTTTTCTTTCACACTTTTATGACTTCCATTTTATGTTTACAATTTTGATCAATAAAGAATTCACTTTGCTACAAGGTATCAGATATGGATTTCATTTTGTTACTCATTCCCTGTGTCTTTCTTTTAATAGATGATTTTACCCCCATTTAAATTTATTGACAATAGACACGCCTGTTCTTAGTTCCCTGCTCTTAGTTATGTTTTCTATTTTTAATGCTTCCTTTGTTTTCTAATTTTTACTACATGGTCTGTTTTCATCGTCTTTGATATATCTGCTTTTTTTTTTCTTTTTCTTTCTGGAGAACTACGAGATGGAAGAACAAGGAGGTCTGCCTGGCACACATATGAAGCCTCACATATGTGAGAAGTGTTTCGTGTGTGTGTGTGTGTCTCCTTATAAAGAGCAAATGGCTCTAATGGGATTGCCACCTACCATCTCTACTGTACCCTCTCCTCTGAGAATTCTTGTAACAATGGCACGTCTGCAGGATTCTCTCTTGGCTCTGCTTCTCATGACACTCTCCAGTGCAGAACAGGGATTTGGACACTTTCCTAGGCTACCCACAACCCCACACGATACTGTTCCAGGCACAACTGGCTCTTCAACAATGTGCTGCCTCTTTCTGGAGACCACTATGGAAAAGTGGATTTCCTCCAAGTGTCTTCCCTCAGTTAGATCCAACTGTTACTGTGTTCAGCAATTATTTTTCAGAGCTTGGGGTTGTGGGTATTTTCTAACTTATTTGAAGATAAAAACTTTCTTTCCTTTTTTTCAGTTGGTTTTAGAAGACAGAGTTGGGGTAGAAACAGCTTTACTGCCCTGTTTTAGCCAGAATTTCACCAGTGAAGATTATTAAGCAGGAGAGAATATATTGATATAAAACTAATTATGATTGTGACAGGCAGACTAGAGGGGGGAAGAGAAGGGAGGCAGGGAAACCAGTTAGAAAGCTAGCGTGGTCATTGAAAATGGAAGAGAGGTAAAGCTAACCTGGACTAGGGCGGCATGGGGAGGAAGAAAAGTCTGGGAGAAATCCCACAGGCCAATCAACAGGACTTTGTAGCTGATTGAAAAGGAAGGTTGGGGTACATGGTAAAGAAAGGTAATTTGGTAGGGCCATGCATTCGCGGAGCGAGGATATCTAGCAGAGGGAAGAGTTCACGCTTTCATATGTTGAAGTTGCTGGAACATTCAGAGGAAGAAACAAAGCAGGCTGTTGGAAGCCAAGGTTTGGGAAAGGTTTGGCAGTGGGTATGGATTTATGCATCTCCAGCAGATTGAAAGCTGTGGTGGCTGGAGCCATGAAATAGATTAACTTGCCAAGAAAGACAGGATGAAGTAAGAGAGTGATGATAGACACTGGAGAACACCAGTCTTTCAGGGGCTGGTGCAGAAAGCTGCACTGGCCAAGGGTAGAATTGTAGGTAAGAAGAAAACAAGAGATGGTGGTATTGTGCAAAACAATGAAAGAGAGTGCCCAGAAATGGTCAGCAGTGTCAAATGTTGAGAAGGGTTAGGAGGCAAGCACTAAAAGTCGCCCACTGAATTTGGTAATTGGTGAGAGCAATTTGGGCGGCAAGGGAGGCAAGTGGAGGGGAAGATGGTAAATTAATATTAAGTACCTAATACCTACCAGGAAATCCACTGGTGCTTTGCATATGTCATTCCAGTTAATTTCTGCAAAGATCCCCCAGAAGAGGAAATAGAAGCTAACAACCATTAAGTAACTCTTGCACCATCATGAGGAAGCCAAGGAGACAGCTAGATTTACACCCAAATCCTGCAGTCAAAGCACGATCCTGTTTCTACTATGTTCACTTTCAGGTCAGATTATGGTAAATTGACAAATGCCTGCTGCCTAAAAAAATGTAATGTGTTTCAGAGCATCGTTTCCTAGTGACTTCTATTAGAAAATCATTGCTGGATTCCTTTTACAAATTCTGGCTCTCACACAAAACATAATCACAGCGCTCAGGACTGTGTTGGTACAATGTTAGTGTACCGGGCTCCCTGCAGATCAGCCTGACGGCATTGGCTTCATTCCTGACAATGGGGAGGGCCCAGAACATGCTAACAAACTAAGAGAGGTCACAGAATTAGTGTCCAAAGAAAGGCAACAAAGCAAGTATCTTTATGTTTCCCCTTCCCATTCTTTAGTAGGAATTTCTCCATCCTGAGTTCTGTGTAATTTCCAACTATGTAGTAGAATGATGAATACACAAACTTTCTTGACCTGAGAGCTTATGTTGTAATTCCTCTTTCTCAGGGTATCATCTGTCTTGGATTCTGTCTCTCCTACAAGACTTCAGTGCTCTCTGGTGCTTAATACAGTGCCTGACACACAGCAGTGCTCAATGAATGTTTGTTCTCCTGAGGGCTGTTTTGTTTTTGTTTTTGTTTTTTTTTCAGGCTGAGGTCACTGCAGGTGGTCCTATAACCCATTTGCCTGTCTTTAAAAAAAAGTATAAAAACATCAAGGCTGAGGCACATAATTGGTGCTCAACTTCATTGCTCAACTAATTCACAACGAACCAACCAATGAAATTGGCTGGAAGGGGTACCAGCAACTTTATAGTTTTCCCCCGTATGGGAAAATGATGTTTAATGGACATACTTAATAATGGGAACAGGGCGCCTGGGTGGCTCAGTTGGTTGAGCGACTGCCTTCGGCTCAGGTCATGATCCTGGAGTCCCGGGATCGAGTCCCGCATCAGGCTCCCTGCTCGGCGGGGAGTCTGCTTCTCCCTCTGACCCTCCTCCCTCTCGTGTTCTCTGTCTCTCATTCTCTCTCTCGCAAATAAATAAAATCTTAAAAAAAAAAAGGGAACATATTTAAGGATTCTGGAATTCCTCTATGCCATTTCTATTCAGAGCACCTAGCCCCCAAACACAAAGAATCCTACAAGTAATGGCATTTCCCATGGGGCCAGAAGATCGGGACCCATATATACAGAATATTCGCAGAAACAGTTCCCCATGCCAATTTCATCAGAAGGGAAGAATAACTCCTTGTTTTGGCACTTTGGTGACTGAGTTTGTAATGCATGCATCCTCCAGCTGACAGGAGGATGATGAAATCTAGTAAAAGATGTGTTTTTGGGTATACATTTTCTCAAAGAGGAAATTAATAAGAAAAAAATGACAATAAACACAATCATTTATTGCACATTGCACATGTGCCAGGACTGTAGCTTCATGCTTCCAAGAATCCTGTGAGTTACGTTCCTTAACCAAAGTCACACACATGAAGTAATCGGCAGATCCAGAGTTCAATCAGATCTGTGTCTTAATAAATCTACAATCTTTATCTGAGACTAAGGACTACTGGCCCCCATGAAGAAAAAAAAACAACAAAAACAAAGAACAAACAAACAAACACCTGAAATATTGCAGTGAAACTGTCCTTTCAAGAGCTTGGAGTTGTGTCAGATCCTGCCAGTTTTCTTCCTGACCTTCCCTCTCCTTCCGTAATGGAATCCCTATAAAGGTGGGCCTGTGGCTCCCAGGAGAAAAAGACCGTAGTTCTCAGCCTCCTTTGCAGCTAGCTATGGCCGTGACTAAATTTTGGCTCTTGTGATATAAGCAGAAGTGGTGTATGCAATTTCCTGGAAGTATTCTCAAAGGGAGAGGGCACATCATTCTTCATCACTTCCCTCCTTCCTATTTGCTAGAATTTACATGTAATCACTAGAGTTCTCACAGCCGTTTTGGAATAGAAGCCATACTCCACAGTTTATAAGAAAGAATTGTGTCTTGATCACTTGCACCATGGAGCACTGGCTACCGCCTACAGAAATCTTGAATGTGGGGTAGAAATACATTTCTACTTGTTTAAACTACTGCCTTTATTTCCTGTTTCTCATAGTTGGGTCTAATTCTAACCAATGTAGGAGTCTTATGGTATCTTGATCATTATGACACTATAATTTATTGTTGTTGAATATAAGTTCATTAAGTTTAACTGGTATTGGGCATGCTAAGTATTATAGATAAAAGTGATTAAGATACCGTCTTGCTTCAAGAAGGTTTCAATTTGTGGGTGGAAAGAGGAGACATGTCCACGAGACTACAATAAAGGAATACCTGGTATGTGAGTTAGTTCTATGCATAGTGTGTTTTTAGGTATGTTTTGAAGTGTTTATATCTAGTTTCCCCACATTGACAAGGAAGAGAGCACAAAATCATTTTTGTTTTGTTTTGTTTTTGATCCTTGCTTACTAGCAGGTAGTCCATACTTTGAACAATTGAAAAATACATTCTTCAAAGGATCCACTGCACTTAAATAAAGCTGGAACTTTGTCTATTTCCTTGTTGGAATCTCTAACCCCGTCCTATCATCATTCTTCTGTACAAAAGGAAGATAAAGATTACAAGAGGAGTCCCAAACCCCATGCATCCTTTCCTCACTGTAAAATAAGGGCCCGGGGCCCCTTTCACCAGCTTTGTGCACAGGATACACACAGCAGGTGCTGGGAGAAATCCTGGAGGAGTGTTCTCAGAACTTGGAGAATAAAGATGTAGGTTCCAGTACCTAGCTTCAATTCCCTGTGACCTCAGCAGATTGTCTTACCTTTCTGGGCCACAAGAGCCTCAATTAATAACAATCAATTTATTAATGGTAACAAGAGGGATTGACTCAATGGTCTCCAAGGTCTCATTTGGCACAAAGGCTCTGTGACTCTACGGTTAGAACAAGCCCTAAGTAGGGAGATGGGGAACGTTGAATTCAGTTGGGCTGAATCCTGATTCTTCCACTGATTCACAGGCTCACCTTAAGAGAGAGAGAGAGAGAGGCAACATCTGCTAACCTCAGGTTCTTCCCTGTAAGATAAGGAAGATGAACAAGATAGATGTTTTTATAATATCTCCTAGAGTTCAACTAGTCTAGGAATACTTTAAGCAAAATTGTTTTCTTCATGGAAAAAAAACAAATTAGTAACATTATTAAACTTAAAATCAATAGGTGGCACTATTCAAAATAACCCCAAACTGTGTTCCATGCACAAAATGAGGATTTTTTTTTTTTTAGGTTACCACACTGTGATAACAACAAAATTGGCTCAGAGATGGAATTTTGCAGTATCTTTCATCATTTCACACATGCACTTAAAGGTCATGACTAAGGTCAGAAATGAAAATGTCCTCGATGGGAACAGAAGTGCCTTGAACAAGCATAGAGGTTCCTGTTGATAAGCATAACGAACAATCTTAATGTCGTGTTGTTCCCCTTGATCCCAAGTCAAATGTTTCCTCTTATCCAAGTCCAAAAAAATCTGTCTATGTCCACTGGAAGAAAATCATGCAGCATCATTTATCCCTTCTTTTAACACCCTTGAAATTCTTCCTTTATAGATTTCAGCCTAAGGCCAGCAAAGTATGTTTTTTCCTCTTTTAGACCTTGTACATTGTGTACACGTTGCCAGAGCAAGACATTCTACGTCAACTCTAGGCTGTAACTAAGGACTTAGTAAACAAAACAGGGCTGGTTAACATAGCTTAGTGCCAAAAAATTGAAAAATTACTATCTTCACCAAACAATAAAATTCTCAGTAAATGGAAAACTTTAACGCTTTGGATTTTTCAAGCTGGTTTTCATTTTGTTGAGGAACATAGATTTACTTACCTATTAAAGGTAAACTTTAATAAAATAAACACCCCCAAGCTTCTCCCCTTCCTGTATGAGGCTGAGAATTTGAAGCTCCATGTTATGGGTTGAACTGTGTCTTCTCAAAATTCGTAGGTTGAACTGTGTCTTCTCAAAATTCGTAGTCCTAACCCCTAGTGCCTCCTTCAGAAGGTGACTGTGTTTGGAAACAGGACTTTTAAAGAGATAACTAAGGTAAAATGAGGTCATGAGGGTAAGCCCTAGTCCAGTCTGACTGGTATTCTTACAAGAAGAGATTAGGGCATAGGCAATACCCAGGAAGCTATGAAGCCAGAAGGAGAAGGGGGCCATTTGCGAGCCAAAGAGAGAGGTTTCAGAAAAAAACAACACTGCTGACACCTTGATCTTGGGCTATTAGCCTCTAGAACTGTGAGAAAATAAATTTCTGTGGTTTAAGCCACCCGGTCCATGGTACTTTGTAATGGCCGCCCTAACAAACTAATACACTTTTGCGTTTTCTATCTCAGATTTAATTACACAAACGGGGAGACTCTAGGGTCTCTCAGAGCTTGGCACATTGCCTTGGACATCACAGACACTCCACTTGTTTGTCAAACAAATTAACTAGTTCATTTTAAAGTGGAACCACCACTCACCTAGACTTTCCGTGCTTCATTCTCTGTGAGGTGACACATGGCAATGAAAAGACCGGCTGTTTCTGCATTCATTCTCCTCTCCCTTCCCCTCAATCTGGCCAGCTCTTGCACCTGAGTTCTTGTTCTGTCTGTGATGAGAACCAACACTCTTCTTATGTTGTTTTCATTTGTGTTCGGGGTTCTGCTGGCTAGATACACTGCTACCCAAAAGTCAGGATGTGATCTGAGCCTCCTGAACCGACAAGATGCTGGCAGAGTGAAGGAAATCTAAGAGCCAGCATCCAAGTCCTAATGAAACTGATCCACTTTGAGTTGAGGGGCTGATAGGGAAAAAAAAAAAAAATCACCTAGCTCTCTGGAGCCATATTTGCCCATTCTATGTCTTCTTCTCTTTAGGTTTTATTGAGTTGAAAATTTACGTGCACTCTACCTTCCGGTCCACCCAAATTGGGAGGGCCTCCATTACAACATTTCTCTTGACGCATTCTTCCCTTCCCACTTTGCATTTCAGCTATTAATGAACACAGTTGTATGGCACTATGGAGTTGGGTGAAAGCAGGGTCAGTATCACTTTAATCTTTGCATGGAGTGCCTGGCCCCCAAAGGGACCCATAGAGTTGCTGTTGTTGTGGTTGTTTAAATGAATGAACATCTCCAAAATATGTCAACCATCCATTCAACCAATTATCCATTAAGTGCATTGTCAGTGCTGGCCCTGGGCCAGATACGGTGATCCAGAAGTGTCATTGAGGAACTCCAGACCACATGAAAGTGCCATTAAGTGAAAGGCACTGATGTGACGTGAAGTGAGCTGCAATGTGTGTGCAGCGTTAATGGGAACACAGCGAAACGAAAAACCAGACAATACAAGGGCTAGGGCTCCCGTCTTCCTGCCTACCTATCCTGGCTGTCCTTCAGCTTCAATACTCCCACGATATCTGACTCATTACAGAGAGCATGGATTCATCTTATAAATGTTGGTAAGTCCAACTGTCTGAACTTTTAAAAAGCCCAGCTTAAGTTTTATCCCCTTGGGGAAATCCTTGATGATACCAGGATTATGTTATCCTTCTGCCTTCCTTATAGTCTTTATCATTGATTTAGCACTGACTCCAAGACCACCTAAAGAGATACTTCACTTATTCACTTGAACTTCTACTTTGCACCATGCATTGCTTGTGTTTTTTACACCTGCTTAGAGACTGCAAGCTTCCTGAAGCAGGCACCATGTATACTCATAGAATGTTAGAAACTCAATGAATTTAATGGTTATTTGATCCAACTCCATCTTTTCCAGGTGAGAAAACCCAGAGTCAAGGACACTGACACTTGCCCGTATGAACATACAGAGTTAGTGAAAGAACAAAACTAAAATGCAAAGCCAAAATGATTTGGAACAGTTATTAGGATGCTGGCAGTCCTGACCTATTTTTTCCAAGGGCCAAAATATTTTGGGGGTTTTTGTTTCTTTCCTCTAGTATCCTCTCTCTCTTGAACCTGATCCCTATAAAATGAAATAAAGGGATATTTTGTCCCTAATAATCATCCTTCTGTGTGGGCACATAGCAAAATGCTGCAGCTACAAGCTTAGGGTTGTGTTAGCTCCACAGACTTTGGAATCAGATGGTCTGGGTTCCTATCACATATTTTCAACTGCTTTTTGTTGTTCTTATTAACTTTGGACATCTCCAAGTCTCAGTTAGCTATCTATAAAATAAAAATTAGAGTACCTTCCTCTTCTGATCTCTTAACAAGATCAGACTTCTAAAGCATTGGTATGCTCAGGACAAAGTAAACGCTCATTACACTTACAACTGTTACAAAATTAGATGCAGAGCCTTTGATATGATCTTGACTTGATGAACATGACAAGTAGAGGTAAAAATGATAAGAAAGCTCACGATGTGTAAAGTCATCATGTAAGCTCTTCGTATGCAGTTATACAATTCAAATCTCAGCATTCATATAGTACTACTTTTCTAAAAACATATTTTTTTTAAAGATACAAAAATCCTGCCTTTCCAACCAGAAACGAAGAGATGCCCCGTCACTTAGTTAAACTAGTTCTCTCAGAAAATTCTTCAGGGAGGGTATGTGTTCGTGTTTGCAAGATTGGAGGACAGGCATTTAAGGTGAAAGCCATTATTCATTGTATCTAATGCCCTTTCCACTCGATACAAAAACAGGAATCAATTAATTTCCTTCAGACATCAACCAGTCAAGTCTGACTGGCAGCACTAGAGGTTTCTAAGGACTTTCTTTTGTAAATGTTGTCATTAAGAGCCTTGTGAGTTTCCTTCCTCCCTGGCATGTGTTCTTCTTAAGAGTAGAACATTCAATTTACTGCTTTTTTTCTTTCCTGATGGGTAAATAAAAGTTTATGGTAAAAGTATGGAAAATAACCCCCATTACAGTTTTCCTTCAGCTCTGCCAAAACAAAACAAAACAAAGCAAAGGTTTGCCACAGAACTTAAGGAATACACATACCAGGAAAGGGATTGAGTGCGTTTCTGAGTTAGAGCAGATGGTGTTAAAGCTCACTGGAGACCTTTTTGCCATGTACTGAGGATCTTGTAAAAGGCTGCTAAATGCCTTTTCTCTCCTCCTTGAAAGTCCAAACAAAACAATCCAGATATGCTCACAGTGGTAGTCTAGGAACACAATGGGGATCAAAGGGCATGTGTATTTCTACCTGGGAGTTGATCTAGAATAAGGAGTGGGTGTAGAGGGGACAAGAAAGGGCATCCTCCCTCTGTTCCCACCTTTCCATCTCTGCCAGTTAGTGCACGCACCCCCCACGTGGTAGAGACCTACAGCAGGATGTGCTCCAGCAACATGGTCGGGTACAGTAGATGAATTTCATCTTCAGGAGCAATCACGTAAGCAAATCTATCATATATTTGGCTGCTTAAAATTACACGTGGTTCACCCCCAGGGACTTTCCACCAGGGCAGGGACTCAAACAAAACTGTGATAAAATTACCCTAAGGGTTTGTTAAACACACAGATGCCCAGATCTTGCCCCTAGAGACTGAATTGGTGGGGCAAAGAAATCGGAATTCTTGGGGCGCCTGGGTGGCTCAGTCTGTTAAGTGTCTGCCTTAGGCTCAGGTCGTGATCCCCAGGTCCTGGGATCGAGCCCTGCGTCGGGCTCCCTGCTCAGTGGGGAGCCTGCTTTTCCCTATCCCTCTGACCCTTCCACCACTCATGCTCTCTCTCTCTCTCAAGGAAATATATAAAATCTTCAGAAAAAAAAAAAGAAATCTGAATTCTTAATAAGTAAGCCAGGTGAAATTGTGATACAGGTGCTCAGAGTGTACTTATTGAAAAACTTGCCAGGATAGTGTGTCAAGCACCATGTCCTCCTCTTTCAAAACTCATGAGCCCCAAATCCTCACCCCCACCCTCAACTCGTTGTCTCATTGGAAATCAGCAGTCTGACACAGCAAAGGACATAATGTCTGGAAAAAAACAAGTTTTTTAAAACTTGGTTAGTTTAAAAAAAAAAGAACCACCTGCACATAAAGGAAATGTGGACACCCAAGGCAATTAGGAACATTTCAGCAGGTGAAGGAAGGGGACAGTTTGGGGTCTGGGCTGAGTAGTTAGGGGGGTACCTGCTCATAAGTCACCACAGGTGCAGCTGCGTCTAGAAGAACAGATGAACCCAGAAAGCCCATTTCTGGCTCTGTCAGGTGAGCCCAGGGCTGGTGATCCTATTGGGCGGTCTGGTCCACCGTAACCTCGAGGGAGCCACTGTGCCTGGCCCTTTGGCATTTCTACCTATCTGTCCCCGAATCTGAAATTTCTCTTTCTCCATTCTCATAGTTTCTCAGGAGACCTAAGCCCACAGTGCAGCTGACTCCTACCCCACGTTCCACCCACCTGCTTTGTTTGGGATCACCAGTTACTGATTTCTTTTGCCGTTGTATTTTATTTTGCACTTTTCTAATGCAGAATGTCAAGCCTCAGAAAGTGCAGATGATGTTATCCTCAATTCTCTGTGGCACTTGCCTCCCAGCACTCGCCATGTGGTAAGGAAATGACTGGAGGTCGCTCCTCCCAAATGGAAGACACGTAATGCATGCATTGCTGATGCAGGATGTCCACATCTGACTCATTATTTTTGCTGATCAAGGCCATTAAGAGAGTAAGGCATGGCGATTCTGCTGCTCAGAGCACCGGTAATGAATGCCCAGACACTGGGCTAAGGACGTAACACCCATGATGCACTCTAAATTTCCTAACTGCCCTGCTCTGAGTGGGAGACGTTATTATGCTCATTTAACAGACGAAGAAAGAGAAGTTCCAAGAGATTTAAGTGACCTGATGAAGCCTCACGCCTGGAAAGCAGACAGCTGGAATCTCTTCTTCAGACTTCACACCCTCAAGCACACTGAAAATTCTTTAATTAAAAGTGATTCTTTTGCAAGTACCAATGTCCTGAATTGAGAGAGTGGGCGCTCTATAAAAGCATGGCCCTTTCAGTCCCACAAACCCAGACTGTGAGGGTGTGTTAGGCATAACGTTTCCCCAGAATTGTGAATATAATTTAATCAAAACCATACTGTACCCAAACAGCCAACAGACATTCATAAAGTGTTTAATGCTCTAAAGAACTGCAACATAAAACCCATCCAAGCAACAAGCTTAAAATTGCATTTGCAAGCTTCGTTCTCTCTTCAGCCAGAGACAGGCTGGCTTTTTAATTCCAAGACTTTAGTTCAAATCTGTTCTAGATTTGAACTGACGGAAAATGGTTCCTCCTGACAGCTATTCAGCAGTCCCGGTTGACTCTCAGTAAATTGGTGCTCCCAGGGGGCAGAGTGGCCTGCACACAAACTGACTGCCACTGGCCTTTGCTGAAGCCCATGACAGAGCTGGAGAAACCTGAGGAAAAGACCAGCTTCCATGAACAACATTCCCTAAAGGGGAACCCATGCTTAAGGCAAAACAGCTGCTCCTGAGATACAACATCAGGCTCATGGGAGGCTCACGTCCTGCCACAGACTATGCCTTGATTCATCTCCTTGTTCAGCTCTCGTTCTTTTTCGAATCCTCCTCATTTTGATGTCTTAGAGTCAGTGTCCGCACCTGCACCAAAGGGACGAGAAGTCTCAGTGGCAGATTTTCTCAACAGCAAATCTCGGGACGATGGGGAACCCAGTTATCTGTGTGGGACCCTATCCAAGAGCAACAGGAACAGCTATGTTTATTGAGCACTTAAAGTGCCAGGGCCCCTGGGCCAACAGCTTCCTCGGGGAGGTGGGGGTGAGCTGTATAGTTGAGTGAATGAAGGCTTACAGAAGTGATTTCCAAGATCATGCATCTCGCCAATGGTGGTCCCACGGTACAATCTAGGTGAATCTGACTCCAAAATCCAAGCTCTACGTCCCCAATCTCTACCACCTCCCAAGTCACGGTCCTTCCACTAGCAAGCCTCATGTGAAAAATGGGCAAGTCAAGCCAATTCAAGATTTTAGAGGGCCGAAACAGAGTCTATAAGGCATTGTGGGAGGTTATTTGTTTCTTTGCTTTGTCATTGTTTGCCAGAATTTTTTCTAAATTTTGAATCTGAATGCCTTCAGTCAGAACATCCACATTTCTGTCTTCCCACTTTAGGCCCTGCTCTTAGCCTGCTACCCACTTGTCTTCTGAAGGCATTTGGGTTTTCAATCCCTGAAGAATCTGTAAAAATTTCCTTAGCTTGACCATTGTACAATCTCTACATGGCTGACTGTATCCAGCCATGGAAGCAGGGTGGGTATGATGTAGAAACCAGTAAAGTTGGAGAGGCACTGAAAGTAACTGATGGCTATGTGATGAGATACAGAGTTTGGGCTTACATGAGGAATGGTGGATAGTATTCATGGGAAGGGCCAGTTCTGATCTGTTATTAGAATGTGAGTGGAATACTGTGTTGAGGACCCTGAGGCTGCACCGTGACTCAGCAAAGAGTGCCAAGATTTATTCATAAATTGTTATTTCGCTACAGAACACTTTCTTTGAACAAAAGCTTTTAAAGACTTCATTAATACAACAGATGAAAGTGGAATTGCTCAGACCCAAGCAGAGATGAGGAGGCTGAAGCACATGCTACTGGTTACCTTTAATTCCTATAATTACTGGCATCCTACTTTCATAGAGATCTTGTGGCTCCTTAGAGAATAATTTAAAAATTATTGATGAAAATGTTCTCCAGGGTTCTTTTATGCTCTTACTTTGATTCCCTGAGACGAGAGCTTTTGTAGATCATCGGAAGCATCCACAAAGAAAAATAGAGGTTTTAAAAGCTTAAATTCATTGAATTATCCTTAACAGAGTAGCTAAATGACCTCAGGCAAAGACAGGTTTCCATCTCCACTGTTTCACAAATGTTTACGTGGTGAGCCAGACCACCTGTGTGGTCTAAGCTCTCATTATCCCACCGGCACATATTGCACTTGCGTCTTAGCTGGCCTCTCTGTTCACACTGGGCCCCCACAGTCTATTCTCCATATACACAGAGAATGGGTCTTCTAAATGTCACACCAACTCACTTCACCACTCAGCACTTTACAGGGACTTCACCTTTAACTGAAAACAAATTTCCAAGTGCTCATCATGAGCTACAAGTTCCTACACGTGCTCCCTGATGGCCTCTTCATCCATTCTGTCTCACCTACTCTGCTCTCAGAGCAACGGTTCTCAAAGTGTAGCTCCTGACACTCTTTCAGGGGTCTGGAGGCCACAGTTATTTTTATTCTAATACTAAAATGTTGTTTTCATGCCTATTTTGTCACAGGGGTACACGGAACAAATACTTTCTTGATAAAGTTTCAGATTCCACATTGCAACTACCCTCTAAAAGACTACCACTTGTTGAGTTTTGATGTACAATTAACCCTTGAACAATGCATGGGTTAGGGGCCCTGACCCCTGTGTATAACTTTGACTCCCAAAAAACTTAACTACTAATAACCTACTGTTGACCAGAAGTCTTACCAATAAACAGTCAATTAATACATATTTTCTATGTTATATCAATATACTATATTCTTACAATATAGTAAGCTGGAGAAAAGAAAATGTTGTTAAGGAAATTATAAGGAGTTACTAAAACAAATAAATACACTTAAAAAAAAAAAAAAAAAGGGAGTGCCTGGCTGGCTCAGTCAGAAGAGCATGTGACACTTGATCTCAAGGTCATGATCTCAAGCCCCACATTGGGTGTAGAGCTTACTAAAACAAAACAAAACAAAACAAAACAAAAAAACATAAAAATTTAAAGAAAAGAAAATTACAAGGAGGAGAAAATGCATTTACAGTGCTATACTGTAGTTATTGGAAAAAAAATCCATGTATAAATGGACCCATGAAGTTCAAACCCATGTTGTTCAAGGGCCAACTATAATATCAAAGAAAAATAACTGCAAATATCTAAAAGGTTATTAAAATACTTCTATTTTCCAACCATGTACCTGTGTGAGGCCAGATTTTCTTTATACACTAAAATCAAAACAACATACTACAACAGATTGGATGCAGAATCCAGCTGTCCTCCAGCAAACCAGACATTGAAGAGATTAGCAAAAATGCAAAACAATGTTACCCTTCTCATTATTTTTTTTTTTTTGGAAAATAGTTATTTTTCATAAAATTATTATTTATATCAGCATGTGATAGGTTTATTATTGTAGTTTTAAATGAATCAATAAATATTTTTAAACTTTCTGTTTTAACTTCTAATATATCAAATATAAATAGAATCCATGTAACCAAAGCTCTCAAGGATCCTCAATAATTTTTAGGAATGCAATAGGGTCCTGAGACCAGAAAGTTTGAAAACCACTGCTCTAAACTCACTAGACTTTCCACTGTTCCTTCCTGTGCCAAAAAGAGATTTTCTCTAAGGAATTGGCTCACGTGAATTCCAAGTTCAAGATTTGCAGTCAGCAAGCTGGAGACCCAGGAGAGATGATGGTGTATGTTCCAGTCTGAGACCAGAGGCAAGAGAAAACTGATGTCCCAGCTAGAAGACAACCAGGCAAAAAGAGTTCTTTCTTACTCAGCCTTATATTTTATTCAGGTCTTCAGCAGATTGGATAAGGCCCACCCACATTAGGGAGGACAATCTGCTTTACTCAGTCTACTGATTCAAATGTTAATCTCATCCAGAAACACCCCCACAGACACACACACAGGGACATAATGCTTAACCAAATATCTGCGCATCTGGCCCAATCCAGTTGACACATAAAATTAACCATCACACCTTCCATTGATTTAGATCACTACTTAAATATTATTTTATCAGAGAGAGGTTCCTCTATACCACCCTATGTAAAATAATATTAGCATCCCAATAGCCCTTCTATCTCTTTAATCATGCTTCTTCTTCATGTTTTCTTAGCATGTTTTACCATTTATAAATTATATACCTATTCTTTTATTTCTCCTTCTCCAACTACAATGTAAGCTTCTTAGTCTATTGAACAGTTTGACTCCCTGTTGCCTCCCCAGTGCCTAGAACCGGCACATAGTAGGTCTCAATAAATATTTGTTGACTAGATGAATAACTACATCACACTATCTGTATAGACTTAAGATTGTAATTAAGGTTGGGAAGCCTGGGTGGCTCAGTCAGTTAAGTGTCTGCCTTCGGCTCAGGTCATGATCTCAGGGTCCTGGGATAGAGTCCTGAGTCGGCCTCCTTGCTCAGCAGGGACCTGCTTCTCCCTCTGCCTGCCACTCCCCCTGCTTGTGCTCTCTCTCTCTCTCTCTGACAAATAAATAAATAAAATCTTTTTTAAAAAGGATCATAATTAAGGTTTGAGGAAGCACAGTTATTAGAGAGGAAGTACTGAATTGCCCTGAAGTGGACTGCGATGTGTTTGTATCAAACATGGTGCTTTAAGCAAGGGAGATAATTATTTCTCTTTCACCTAAAAGTTTGGAACTAGGCAGTTCAGCAAAGGTATGGCAGCTCTGCTTTACAAAGTCCTCAGAGACTCTATGGCATGGACCTTTCTTCTTGGTCCAATTTGGCAGGTAGAGAGCTAGCCATCATATCTTAATTTCAAAAGAGAGGAAGGAAAAAACTAACAAGAAAGGTGAAGCAAAGGGTGCATAACTACTTTTAAAGAAAGATTTCCAAAGCTGTTACACAGCAATCCTACATACACTCATTTGACAGATTTCATCAAATCGCCACACCTGGTTGCAAGTGAGTCTAAGACATATGTCTTTATTCTGGGTGGACACATACATATCTAACATTGGGGGTGGTTACTTAAAGAGAGAGGAATAGCTACTGAGGGACCATAAGCAGTCTCTGCTACAGGTAGCCGTTGTTTTAGCCTGCCCTCTTCTTCTGGTAAAGGAACTCCTTTTTTATTAAGAAACTCCCTCACTCTATGCTAATTCCTGTGGCCCTGGTAATATGGTCTATACAGTACTTCCTCTACCAGATGTGGGAATGTGACTCAGGCTGGATGAGTCATCACAGTCTATCCTCAGCTCATTGATTGGTCAAGAGATGAGCACATGACCCAAGCAAGGTCTGGAATGGGCAAGCGTGGCCAGATAGAATTTTCTTTAAGATGTATATATAAATGGTGGAAGAGAAAAGCCTTTTTGCCCTGGGATTCCTAACCTGGGAATTAGTGAATCTGGGGCTACTGACATCCATTTCACCTCAGCTACATATAAGTTCTTATCTGCAATAGGAGGAAATGAAGCCAAAACACAAAAGCCAGCAAATCCACAGGGTAGAGAGATGGCATCATTTGAAATCTTTGATCCAAGTGTGCCTGAAGCCTGATGTCTCAGTTCCCTCTTTTGCTTAAGTTGGTTTTTGTTGGATATCTGTCCCTTTCATTTGAAATTCCTGACTGAAATGTGTATCATTGGCATAATTTCTTTAAAATTATTCTAAAATGTTATTTACTATCTAATAATGATTAATTTCTGATGTGAAAAGGAAAGAGAGTGTATATGTTTCTGCCTCAAACACCCATTTTTGAAGTCTGGGTTGTCTCCTTTGAAAACTCCCCCTGACCAAGTTTTCCTTTCCATTCTCCCTGCCCACCCCTGCCTGCTCGATGCTCTCCTCTTTGTCACAGAGCACCTGGGCTTCCATCTAACACAATACCACACTAAATTGAAATTACTTGTTTCCAGAACAAACTGTCCCTTGAGATGACCATTTCCTTGATGACAAGGGACTATCCTATCTTATTCATCTTCGTATCTTCATTTTCCCAGAACTTACCTCACTACTGGGCATACAGTAATGCTTATATTAAACCTAATGCTGCAAATATGTACCCACAACTTAGTATCATGACCTTGTGGTAGAGGGTCTAAATTACTCTTCCATTTCCTTTGGAATGACTGGCCCAATCCAGTTGACACATAAAATTAACCATCACAACTTCCATTGATTTAGATCACTACTTAAATATTATTTTATCAGAGAGAGGTTCCTCTATACCACCCTATGTAAAATAATATCAGCATCCCAATAGCATAGTATCAGTCAATAAAATAGTATCAGTCAAATAAATCAAGTCACCTTGAAAGTGGAAATTACAAAACTAAAGTAATAAGTTATATCACAAGCACTATTTAGCTGACTCTGTGAGAATACAATTCTCAAAAATTGAATTGCTGAAAGGTTTCTAAGCAAAACCACCCCAAAAATAGCAAACCAATGCCTTTAATTTTAAATAAATCTCAAGGATCAAATCATAGGAATATACTTTGACAGATAAAGCTTGATTTATAATTGTGAAATTCATAATGCATTAAAGGATTTTTTTAAAATTCTGATTCATTTTTGCATAAAAATTGTTTGAGGTCAGTAAATTTCTAGTAGTTTCTCTCCTTGAGGTGGAAAGCAAGGTCTGATGCAATCACAGAGCCCAAGCAACCAATTATTCCAACTGGCCATTTTGACATTTCAGTGTCAAAAAATAAGTGTGCCTTTGGGACAAAAGTAGATATTAAATCAACTATGAATTTTTCCAGTTTACAAGAGGAAAACATGCAATTTAAAGCATTGTGAGTACAAGCATTTACAGGTACTGCAGAGGACTATTTTGCATTTCCTCAAATCCTTAACATCCATTATGCCCCCTCCCACTCCTCACCTCTCTTTTTACCATTTGGTGCCATTTCCTTACTTCAATACAGCTTTGTTCCCACCTGCTTCCATTGTGCTGTTACATAAGATATATCACACTTCTATATGTTTTAGGCCCAACAGTATAATTACATACATACTGTTTTATACCATTGATTTTTAAATCAGGGAGCAGAAAGGAAGAGAAATATACATTTATATTATCTTTTATAATTATGTAATTACCATTCCCAGTGCTCACTGTTTTTTCTCAAGGGTTCATATTACCATCTGCAGTCATGTGCCTTTATCCTAAAGAATCTCCTTTATTATTTTTAGTAAGGTGGGTCTGCTAGCAACAAATTCTCTCAGGTTTTTTCTGGAAATTTCTGTATTTGGCCTTCCTTTGTGAAGGATAGCTTTGCAGGACATAAGATTCTTGGTTGGCGGTTTTTTTCCCTTCAACACTCCAAATATGTCATTCCACTGCCTTCTTTCCTCCATCGTTTCTGAGAAGTCAAATGTTGGTCTTAGCAGGATTCATTTATATATGATGAGCCCTTTTTCTCCTGCTGCTTTCAAAATTTTCTCTTTGCCTTTATATTTCAATATTTTTACTGTGATGTGTCTCTTAGTAGATCTCTTTGTGTTTATCCTGCTTGCAATTCACTGAGTTTTTGAGATGTGTAAATTGATTTTCATCAAATTTGGAATGTTTTCAGCCTTTTTTTTGAAGGGGGCCACATTACTTTCTGTTCCTTTCTGCCTCTCTTTTCTTCTTCTGGTACTCCCATTACCTGTCTATTGTGGTATGCATAATGGTGTTCCACATTTCTCTGAGGTTCTGTTCATTTTTCTTCATTCTTTTTGTTTTCTGTCCTTTGGTTTGCCAAGTCTCTATCAATCTAACTTCCACTTCACTGATTCTTCCAAATTTGTTGGTTCCTCTAGTGAACTGTTCATTTCAGTTATACTTTTTAACTCCAGAGTTTCCATTTGGTTATTTTAAAAACAATTTCTCTTTATTGATATTCTTTGTTTGTTGAGATATTGTCATCATAGCTTCCTTTATTTCCTTAAGTATGGTTTAATTCTTTGAACATACTTATAACAGCTGCTTTGAAGTCTTTGTCCACTAATTTGACAACTAGCCCCCCTCATAGTTTCTGTTGCCTGTTTTCCTTCTGTGTATGAGTCACACTTTCCTGTTTCTTTTTTTTTTTTTTTTAAGATTTTATGTATTTATTTGACAGAGAGATAGAGAGAGAGTACAAGTAGGCAGAGCGGCAGGCAGAGTGAGAGAGAGAAGCAGGCTCTCTGCTGAGCAGAGAGCCCGACGTGGGGCTCGATCCCAGGACCCTGGGATCATGACCTGAGCCGAAGGCAGCTGCTTAACCAACTGAGCCACCCAGGCACCCCCACATTTTCCTGGTTTTTTTCCATGTCTTTTTTTTTCTTTTAATGGGACATTTTAGGTAATGTATAGCAGCAATTCTGGGCAATGATTTCTCTCCTCCCTTTCTGGGCTTTTGTGTGAGTATGCACACTTATTTATTTGTTTAGTAATCTGGGTATACTATTTTAATGAAATGTAATTCCCTTCTCCTGCATCTGATAGTATGAAGCCTCAGTATACACCAGTCATCCTGGAATGACAGTGGTTTTAACAGGGGTTTCTTTGAACTTCTCATTCCCTGACTTCTCTATTTAGTTGTCTATCTCTTTTGTATCACACTCAGCTATTAGACTCCATTAATTGCATGTGATTTTTCTCTTCCTTTTCTCTTCTCCATAAATTGCTCCTTGGTTTGATCTAATTAAATGCAGGCAGGGGTAGTTTGGGGCCAGTCTTTGAAACTTTTCTCACATTGGGGGGGGGGCTCTTAGAAGCTATGTGTTTTCCTGATTCTTTCTAGTAAACTAGCTGGCCTATGGTTTAGCTTGATGCTCAGAACTACCAGCCCCTCTTAATTTCTTTCTACCAAATCTTCATTGTTTTAGAGAATGCCCTTAGGTTTGAACTTCCCCTCATTCTGTTTCAAATAAAGTCAGTTCATTTAGGGGTGAGCTTCAGACCTCTCTGTTCTTACTGGCTGCATCACACCCCCTGGGCAAAATCTCTGAGCCACTGATTCATGTGCTGGACAGTGACAGGGGTCTGCTTCTCTTGGAGTGACACCTCTGCTTTATAAGCAGAGACGTGGGGAGGGGTAATAGCCTCTGTCCTTCTCAGTTTGGCTCTCCTGGCATGGAATCTTCCCCTATGGGTTAGCTGGGGTGAGGATAATTAGCAACCCATTATTCTCAGACTTCCATGCTTGGAGTAAAGCCTCCACCCTATGAGTGGGGACTGGATGGAGGAGAGGAGTATCCAACCTCATTGATGCACTCACTGAGAACTCAGTCTCTGTAACTTGAAGTTGTACATGATTAGAAATGTTGGCCTGTTGCTCCTGGTAAAATACTGTATCCCTTGATTGGGAACTGAGGGGAATGGCAGCTCTTTTTGGCCTAGAGTGGAGCTTCTATCAAGCTCAGCTAGCAAGGAGAGATAGGGAGGGAGAGGGTGATGATTCAAGTGCCACTGATTCTCACTGATCTTACATATTTAGTAGATTTTGCTGAATAAATATTTCTCCATTTGCTGTACACTCTTAGGACAATTTCCAGAGACTTTAAATAGTTGGGTTGTTTTTTTAAAACCACTTTCACTAGTTATGGTTGTTTCACTGGAGAATAGGTATGCCAATCTCTTGACACCTTTCCAGAAGTTTTAGCCCCTTTTAAAAAATAGAATTCCATAAGCTAACATTATAATTGCTAGTTTTTGTTGTCTTTGCTGACTTTGATTTTTAAGTTATAATAATAATTGCTAGTAAGGTAGAGAGATGCTATTTTTTCCTGATCAATTTGACTGGATTCCTCTCAAATAAACTTACATGCAAATCTGAAAACAGAAGCAGGAAAAGCGAAGCAAGTGGGAACATTTTATAATTTGTCATTAAAAGTATACAATGTTTTTTTCTTTTTAGTTTTAAAAGGGAAACACTAAGACTAAAGTGAATTTATAGTTATGAAGGAAATCAAGCATGTAGGCACTGGCTACCAAGCTGAGACCCCCGTTTTTATTCTGACCCTACAATATTTTAATGTGGGTAAGTCACTATGAATCCACATATGAATTGCTGCATCTACTCCATGACAATCTTGTTTTCAACATGGCTTCACTAACTGGAACCACTTTTAGTAGGGTACATGTGAATTAATAAAAATGTTATCATTGTGAAAGCTAACAACTGTTGAGTGCATATGCCAAACGTTTTAAAAACTTTTAAATTTATTATTCCAATTAATTCTAATAACATTACTATGAGGCAGTTTGGATTATTACTGTCCCCATCTTATAGATGAAGCAACTAAGGCACAGAGAGGTTAAGTTACTTGCCTAATATCACACAGTTTATCCATTAGTGATGAGGCTAGATCTGAACCAAGGCAGACTCATTTCTAGAACTTTAGTGAAACTTCGTACTATACTAATACTTAAAAAAAAATTCGTTTCATTACCAAAGAGGCATATAGTAACCTCCTAAGAGTGTTGCTTAGGGAAATTTCTCTAAGGGAATTATTCATTCACTTATTCAAAAACTCTCTGAGCACCTATTACATCCATGAAGTTGGATTGTTCAATTAAGCATGGAAACTGAATACCAACCTTTTAGGATAAAAGTTGACTCCTCTCAGAATGGAAAATAGCTTCATGAGAATCAAAACCCAAGAGTCACACTGTTAAGCAATAGCTGTAATTGTGGGAAAGGTCTTAAGATTTTAATGAGCATGTACTACAAGCCAGGCACCATGTTAAGCTAAAATGCTTTATGTAAGTAATTTCATGTCCTTCCTCCAAAAACCACAAGTAGTTAAGAGCTCAGGCTGTAAGTCTGCCTTGTGGGGTCTGAATCCACTTCCATCAGAGACTAGCTGTGTAAATCAGATATATTATTTAACATCCCTGGGCCTTAGTTTCCTTATCTGGAGATTGAAGATAATAATACTTTGTAGCAGGTAGGAATGTATTTCAACTGCAAGTAAAGAAATATCTGATAAAAGTGGCTTAAACAAATAAGGGTCTATTCTTCCACATAACGGGAAGCCTGAAAAACGGAGACTGCAGATGTTGGTTTAGCATTTCTACAATGTCAGGGCTGGCATCTATGATGCTTTCAGCCCTTTCTTGGGAAGCACAGCTAGCTGCTGCAGTTCCAGACATCATGTCAGTATTTAGGGCAGAAAGAGAAGAGGGGACCAGCCACAAGGTTCTCTTTGATCCATAAAACTAAGGCAGAACCAGCAGATTTCTGCTTATGTCTCCATGGCCAGAACCCTGTCATATATGGTCACTTGAGCTACAAGTGAAGCTTGAAAAGCAAATATGTAGGAGACTCATTGTCACCCACACAAAATCAGGGTTCTAGGAGCAAGGGAGGGGAGAATGAGTATTATGGGATGAGCACCTAAACAAGTGTTTGCTACACTCCTTCATGGGTGGGAGAATTAAGAGAAGTTCTGCTGCAAACTTAATGCAATCTGGGGTCCTCATCCAGGGCCAATAGATGTTAGCTATTTTATTTGCAAATGAAGAGGTTAAACAGCTTACTTCAAATCATAGTTTCTATACAAGACAGACAAAATTTAAAGGCAGCCTCATGGACTCCAAAGTGTATGCAGTAACAAATAGGTAAAGGGGATCAACAGTGCACTTATTGTGATGAGCACTGAGAAATGTATAGAATTGTTGAATCATTATATTGTGCACCTGAAACTAATATAACACCGTATGGTAATTATACCTCAATTAAAAAAAAAAGTCATTAGGGCAACTGGGTAGAGGCACTTAAAGGGTTCTATTCCTCCTGAACTCCTTTTGGTGCTCTACTTAATATTCACGGTTTTTTCCTCCATAGATATGCTAAGGTATGCCTCAGCCAGAGCCCCTGCAGTAATTAGTGGAAAAAGAAGTGAAGTAGACAGCTCTTGTGCTAAGTCTTCTGAATAACCAGGCAACTGCCTAAGATGCAGCAGAAAGACATCTGCGTTTAACAAAAAACTCTTGTATTTAATAGAAGAATTGCCATGAAGCTCGATTGTTTGATTAAGCATGGAAGCCAAATACTGACCTTTTAGGATAATAGTTGGCTCCTCTCAGAATGGGAAACAACTGCATGAGAATCAAAACCTGATGTGTAAGTGTCCCCTCAAAGCAAGATATTCAAAAGATGTTAGAAGCTTTAGCCAGGAGAATCGGCATCTCTCTTTTTCAGCTACAAAAACTTACCATTACTAATTAAAACCACGGTATTGAAGATGATGCCTCCCCTACCGCATGAAAGACTTGGTTCCACATTTGCAAGGTGTAAGGAAAACGTGAGGTCTGGTGACCTCATATAGAATAACCCCACACATATAATTACTGTGTACAGAGGTGTCTGGAGAGCAGATTTTTAATCAATGCCAGGAAAAGCCTGTATTGCATTAATAGAAAATGTAGAACACATGGTTCCAAGCCTGTTTGCTTAACCATAAAATGAGCAGAGTATTGCTGACTTGACTTCTTCCCATAGGGTGAAAGAGCAGAAGATAAGTTTCATGAAGACACAATCTATGTCCACAGAGATGGCAATGTTTGTTATTCTTGAGGAATTCAAGGATGATCAACTTTGACCTTGCCAAGTAGGAACATGAAAATGACAATCATAGCAACAATCAACCACCCACACAACAAACCGTTTACCACTGCCATCATCATTTCATAAAAAGATGTTTTAAACACCACGCTACTAGGATAGACAGTCTCAAAGCAAAAGACAGTACTCTACATTGAATGAGTTTTATGGA
Organism: Neomonachus schauinslandi; assembly: GCF_002201575.2. Classification (NCBI taxonomy): domain Eukaryota; kingdom Metazoa; phylum Chordata; class Mammalia; order Carnivora; family Phocidae; genus Neomonachus; species Neomonachus schauinslandi. Next base: position 168,150,269 of record NC_058406.1, read on the forward strand.
AGTCTTACTGCCTCCTCCCAAATTTTTCTTGTTTGATATGCACAAATTAACATTTAGGCCACAGAGTCCATCCAGGCATTGTTTTCTCAGATGGACTTTCTGGACATGGGGTTTCAAGGACAATCTCTGGTGTAGGATTACAGGCAGGGCCCAGGAGTTTCAGGATGCAAGCAATTAAAAATCTATACTAGGAAATTTTTATAGTGTTTATCTGTAATTTGAGCAGAGAATTTGGCAAGGCTTCCCCCATGCGCTTCATGGTCTGTCTTAAAGTATCTCAATAGTTTGTTTAGACTTCAGGTTCAAGTACCTTACATATTCATTTTAACTCTATTACTAGAACCTAGTCACCTTGAAGGCAGGGGACTTACATACATCCAGTGATATCTACTGAGTTGGTGGGAGCTTGATGATTGTAGATTCTGTAAAAGTTCTAAGAGCCCATCATAGCAGCTGATGAACATCACTGTGAGCTGGTCCTGGGGAAATGCTGGATGTGTCCAAAGAGCTAAGAAAAGAGAAAACTGTTTACTGTCAACTGAAAACTTTCATGTTCACATACCTAACTACATGACGTCTCATGCATAGGCTGAGCATACGCAGATGGTCTGAGGCTGAAATGTAAGTTCTCTCTAGAAAATTCAAATAAAACCAATCAAGGCTGTCCATATTTAAAAGCTGAAATAAGGACTTTATAAGCTAGATTTTCTTACACCCATGTGACCTTCTCTAGGTATTTACTGTATAATGGTAATGGAATAATCACAGGAGATTGGTAGCAGGCAGGAAACTTTGAGACAGTCTTAACGAGTCTTCTCGTTTTTCAAGGAAACTGACCCCAGTGAAGTTGGGAGATTTCTTTGAGGCCATCACAAGAGACACGAAGACGTTGGGACATAAAACTCAGGTTTCCTGTTTTCCAGAACCATGATCTCTCCACAGTATTACTGACTCTCTGGCTGATATAAACACCTTCTACTTTCATATTCAATTCAATAAAAACAGCCCATGGTTAGTGCCAAGAGTGACTTGTAGTGGCATTAGATAGTTAAGGGACAATAAGCATCATAAACAGGATAATGACATGACCTCCGCCCTCAGTGAGTCATAATTAAACGGGAAGGACTTCACACACCCAAGTAACATGTTTTTAGGGTAAAAGTTTATCTTGAGAAATAAAATTTTTGAATTTTTCAACACACCCAATTTGCTGAGTCCTTTCCTCTTTCCTACTATATTCTTAATATCTAACATGTGCATGTTACATAGAGTATCTGGTATTAGGCAACTAGATATTCCTGTTGAAAAAGAAAGTCCTCTAGTGTTTAGTTCTCAATGTTTGAAAGTAGGAATGAAATAATATACTTTATGCAATTCTCCTTTGTACAAAACTCTGCACATCAGTCTATACCCTGGCATGCAAACTTCTAATTGTAACACCAATCAAATTAAGAATGTTACTTAACTGAATGCACATCAGTGTTACCCTAATCAATGTTCCAACTAAATACCATCACAGTAAAGCATTGAAGGATATGACTGAACCTAAAAAACTATATGAGCACTCTACGAGTTACTCATGCAATGAGAAAGGAGTGAAAGAAGTAATTCTGAGTGGTGTGAACTTTGAGGACAGGGACTGTCTTGTTGATTCTATTATCATAGTCCTAGAATATGGAAAAATAATGAGCATTCAAAAATACTGTATGCATGAGTGAAAGAAAAGAAAGAAGGGAGGGCACCTGGGTGGCTCAGTCGGTTAAGCGACTGCCTTCGGCTCAGGTCATGATCCTGGAGTCCCGGGATCGAGTCCCGCATCGGGCTCCCTGCTCAGCAGGGAGTCTGCTTCTCCCTCTGACCCTCCTCCCTCTCATGCTCTCTGTCTCTCATTCTCTCTGTCTCAAATAAATAAATAAAATCTTTAAAAAAAAAAAATTAAAAAAAAAAAAAAGAAAAGAAAGAAGGGAGGGATGGAAGGATGGACAGATAGAGGTTGGTTGATTAGAACTTGAAAATCCAAGTATCAGAGGAAGTATTTTAGTGGAGTCTCAACAGATACAACTTCCTTAGGCAGCAAAAACTCTGTAGAAAAGGGGAAAGCATTCCAGACAGGAATAGGTGGGCTCTTACTTATCTACAGCCAAGCAGGCTGCCCACAGTCCTACTCTGGAGACAGCTATCCACATGCACTCCAGCAACCCCTAGGAGGAGAAAGACCATAAAGTGTATCGCATCATGCTGGATGTCTGTCAATATATTTAGAGCTCGTCAACTAGGATTAGCTTGGCTGACTAAATTCTTCTTTAAGAAGATAATTTGGGTAGAGGCGGTGGTAGAAATAAGAGGCAGTTCTAGAAATGACAGATCTGAGTTAAAATTTTGTTGCTTCCACTTACTTAGCTGTATAAACTAAATGCAAGCTCAATGAGGGCAAAAATTGTGTCTCTCTTGTTCATGAATTTATCTCAGTGCCTAGCAGACAGAATGTACGTACAAAATAGTGGATGATAAATTTTAATCATACAATGCACTTAAGAGTTTCCTCATCTGAAAAAAAAAGGATACTGACACTCATTTCACATGGTGCAATGAGTTGAAACAAGAAAATGCACATTTGATACGTAGCACTGTGCCAGGCTCATGGGAGATGCTTAATGAGGAGCTGTGATTAGAAACAATAAGGCTTTGTTTTGTCTTGAATGGGGATTTTCATGTAATTTTAATTAGAGATTTATAATGATCTTCTCTCTTATTAGCTGAGAGACAGTAATGAGAGTCTGGAGCGAACAGTTAGCCCAAGAATTCTCAACCTGGGTAGTACCCACTCCCAGGGGAGCACTGAAGATAGGCCAGGAGTTTGATTGTTCCAGTGACTGGGCCTGGTTAGTGTGCTGGGACCAGAGTGTCAGATGTCCAGTAACATGTGGGACAGTCCTACACAAAATACCCCAATGGCCCCAACGTGCTCCTACTGAGAAGCACAGTGTAATCTTGAGAGGTAATGAAGTCTACTCATTTCCTGCCACCTTTTGCTTTAAAACACTATATGTACAACTTTATGAAAAGTATTTGCAAGTTTTTGCAAGTGCAATTTAAATTACACTTACCCCTATTTTGTTGTCTCACATGTACACAAAGAAATATCAGATTCTATCACAGTATAAGATAAATTCGGTTAAAATGTCATAATTATTTTTTATGATTGCACCGAGGGAAAAAGTTCTTGTGAAATAGTCAATCAAACAAAAAACATGGCACTAAAAGCAGAAAATGTGTTTGCAAAAGACATCAAGGATTTTTATCTTGTCAAAGAAGCAACCAAGACCTTTCTTAAGAGAATCAAAGAAAGCCACTTTGAAGAACTCTTATTTCCCTCCTTCCATGTATTGTCTCCTTCTGGCCCTGTATTCCACATAGAGAACATCTGTGTCCCATTAAGATTTTAGTTCCCCTGCTGAGCAACAGTCTTGCCAGTTTCAAGCCTAGGTTTTGCTTATTCCTTTGCAAAGAGGAAGACAGAGGAATGATGATAAAAGATCAAGGCACCGAAGAGGGAGAAACAGCTCAAAAGTGTAAGGTCAAAGATCTAGAATAGGGACCTTCCAAGTCGAGGGCTTGTGTACTCCAAAGAGCATACAAGAGATAGAAGACTGTACTAGAGCCCCTACTTACATTTATCTATCTACATATAAATGGGCATTGAGATCATCTCCTGAATCCTGTGTCAGACAATATTGTGAGGTATTTCATAGCATCAAGGGATTGGGGACGGTGTCATCCTCACTCATTCCTCTATTTTGACATATTGCAGTTTATTGTGTCCAGTTAAATGGACTTATGGGTTATGTTACCTGTTTTAACTAAACCAAACACCACCAGTAGACAATGGTCTTTCAAAGATTTCTACAGAACACACTGGATTGAAGACAATACCAATCCTGCAAGCACATGCAAACAAATGAAAAAGAGCTAAGCCAATGCTTGTTTCATAGCATGAGCTCTACCAAAGCCAGAGCACAAGACAGAAGCACGATGACCAGTTGCTTGAGTCAGTGCTGTCCAATAGGACTGATGATGAAAATGTTCTAGAGTGGCGCTGTCCAACATGGTAGCCACCACCTAGATAAAGTTATTAAATTTTTCAAATGTACCTCATGACACTGAGAAACTAAATTTTTATTTTTTTAATTTAATTTAAATTTAAATAGCCACTATTTAAATGGCTATTTAAATGTCTAGTGGCTACTATCCTGGACAGTGCAAGTCTATGAGGTAACAAATAGAGCCAAGTTCTTAGGTTTGAATCCAAATGCTGACACTTATAAGCTGTGTGACCTTTACCTTAACTTTTCCATGTTTCAGTTTCTTCATCATAATCATACTGCCTATGTCATATAGTTGTTGTTAAGATCAAGTTAGTTAATGCATAAAAAGTACTTAGAATATTGCATAATATATAAGACATTTTATTAGCCCCTCATCAGATTGGAGAAGAAAGAAAGAAATTATTCATTTGAAATACAAATTGACAAATGCTTATTACTCATGAACCTTGAACAAAGTTTATATTGGGCTTTAAGATATTAAATAGTAGGAAGGGATCACAAACTTCAGGACATTAACAAATAATTTATTTCATCTTTATCCTTCCTTGTATAATTTTATGATGAATATGGTAGCTATTAATCCAACTATATAAACTATGTAATTATTTTAAATGTGAATGACATTAAATACACCAATGAAAAGACAAAGATCGTCAGTACAGATTTAAAAAACACCACCCAACACCACACTATGTGTTAATATATACTTATAAATACACACACATTAGATATATGCACTCTTTTTTTTTAATTAATGGAATAAACAACCAAAAATGTTTAGAGATTACTGGGCTAACCCAAGAGAAATGTTTATTTTAGCAAAACAAAACAAAACAAAACAAAACAAACAAAACAAAAAACAGTGCTGGGTGTATCAGCATTCAATTACTATGTTTAAGTCATGTAGATAGAGTTAAAAAAAATTTTTTTTTAAAGGATCATTGTTTGCCAAGAAACTTTAAAAGGCACAGTAGTCTGTGATGAACAGAGGAGGTTCTCAATAATTACATTTTGTTTTATTAAATGGTAAGGATATTCTTAAGGTCTGACCATTAAGGGACAATAAATTCTCTAGAATAATTGGTCGAGAAACCTCTATTTCAGTGATAAAATAGTCCAAGTAGTATAAATACCAGGGTGACATATAAATACCAGCACCAAAATTACAGTAAGTGTTCCTAAGATTTTCACAGATGTGACAGAAGAAAGTTCCACAGTCAAGTAAGTTTGGGAAAATACTGTGTTAAACAGGTTTCTTTACTACAGAACTTTTTGGAACCTGAGAGAGGCCTCCAACGGTTAGAGTGAAACTTTAAGAGGGCATATTCAGTTTCTCAATTATCTCCGATCATAAAATCCTCACTTTTTTTTTTTACAGTATCTAATTAGAGAAAAAAAATTTCCTTTTTTAAGGCTAGCCCCTCAGCCTGTTCTTCTCTTCTTATAAGAATTTCTTTTATATTTCTGCTCCTAAGCTTTACAGTTGTCACCCTTTGGGTCTTTATCATTGCTCCCTTTGACCTCTCTCCAAATATTCCTCTGTAAGTGCATACATTTTCTTCTAAAATCCTGAAGTGAGGAAAATGAATTTTTTTAAATCTCTTCAAAAAGTAAGTAATTTAGGTTATAAAAATCAAAATACACTCATAGCTTAGAAGGATTACAATTCTAAGAGCACCTCTTCCTACTTTGCAAGTGTTCCCACATACCCTTGCCCCAGTTTCCCCCCGTTAATGTTGAACTCACTGTAGCTCATTTGTCCAAACTAAGAAACCAAGATCGGTGCATTAACGAAACCCCAGAACGTACTTGGATTTCACTAGTTTTTTTCACTGATGTTCTTCTTCTGTCGCAAGATCTGACCAGGAAAACTCACTGCATTGTCATCATGTCTCCCTTGTCTCCTCTGATGGGACAGTCTCACTGTCATTTGTTTTTCATACATTTAATGGCTTTGAGGAGTAATGGTCAGGAATTTTGCAGTGTCCCTCACTTGGATTTGTCTGATGTTTTTCTCATGATTAGAGCAGACAGACTGGCATTGTGGGGTTTTATACCAGAGGTGCCCTTCTCATCACATCATACTAATGAGGACATATTAACATGACTTACCACTGGTGCTGTTTACCATGGTCACCTGGCTAATGACGAGTCTGTCAGCTTTAACTGGAAAGTTACTATTTTCCCCTTCCATACTCTAGCCTTTGAAGTGAGTCACTAAGTCTAGCTTACACTCAAAGGCAGGGTGCCAGAAGTCGAGAGCTTTGAAAGGACAGTCCCACTTGGGCTGGAGCACATTGGATATGAAGAAATTTCATTTATTTAGAGTAAGAGGTTGGAAACAGAAGAGATGAGTTAGGAGAGGAGGATGGGGAAACTAAGTAGCTTTCCAGCTATTTACCAGACAAGGATTTCAATGGAAAGATGATACTTTGATCAATATGTCTTTCTCAGGACTTTCTAAGACTTTGGTAGTAAGGTAGCTTCTCCATTCTCCTTGATAATCACCCAAAAGAAATGAGACAAGAAACACATATTGTAAACTTCAACGTCAAAGAAGTTGAAGAAATGTGAAATACAAATCCACAACCCATGAGGCAGAGAGCGTGAAGCAAAATGCAAGACGATCACAGACAATGCCATCCTGGCAGCTCTCAGGCCAATTCAGCAAGAAGTCAGACAAAAAAAAATAAATTAGAAAACTAAATTTATCAACATTAGACAAGAGGTAATAAAATTATCATCATTTACAGATTCGGATACTTTTAAGTAAAACCCAAGAAATACAGTTAAAATGCTGCAAATAGTGAGAATTTCGCAATGTGGTTGTGATGGCTAATTTTAGGTGTCAACTTGACTGCGCCAAGCTGACCTAGCTGGTTAAACTTTATTTTGGGGTGTGTCTGTAAGGGTGGTTCAGGAAGAGATTAGCATCTGAATTGGTGGGATGAGTAAAGGAAACGGCCCTCCCCAGTGTGGATGGGCCTCACCTAACCTGCTGAGGGCCTCAACAGAACAACAGGTATTGGAAGGTTGAATCCCCTCTGTCTGATGAGAGCGGGGACAGGGATCTTCGGCCCTTACAGTCTTGGTTCTCAGAACTTCAGACCCAGACTGGAATCTATACTAGGCTTTCTTGCTCTCAGGCCTTTGGACTACACCACTAGCTTTGCTGGGTCTCTAGCATGCAGACAGCAGACTGCAGAACTTCTCAGCGTCCAAAACTGTCAATACCTTATAACAAACATATATATATTTCTCGAGAACCCTGATTAATAGAGTAGCTAAGCACAACATCAGCATAAAATAATCTTATAATGAAAAGACATCATTTAAAAAATACCAAAACAGAAACTACCTTGTAATGAAGTTAAAAAGAAATACTGTTCTGATAGGAATATTGACATCACTAATACAAATCATCAACATCAAGATACCAATTCTAACTCTTGATTTAACACACAACCAATACCAACTACAAAAACAATTTCATGGAGAGACAAAAAAGCCTGATTCTAGTATTTATGTAGAAAAACAAATCCACAAAAAGGCAAAATTACAGGGACGGAAAATCTGTCAGTGGAAGGCAGGGGTTGGGTGGTGGAGCTGCTGACTACAGAGGGGCAGCACGAATGAATTCTGCAGTGATGAAACTGGTGGTTGGAGATACAAGTCCAAGCATCTGTCGAACCCATAAAAATGTACACAAGAAGTGAGTTTTACTGGTATGTAAATTAATAAGTCAACTAGAAAAAGAAAATAACCCATAGGAACAGCAAAGAGATTATGAAAAGTAATGGAGGGAGCCTAGCTCTACCATATTAAAATGCAGACAGCGCTACAATGATCTCATCAGCATGGTACTGGCAGGTGAGCAGACAGATGCATGAAACCAGCTACAAAGTCCAGAAATGGACCCAAACAATAAGGGAATTTAGTATGCAACACTTGAAATCTAGAGAGAAAAGACGGGAGTTTTATTTTTTTTAACTTTTTTTTTTTTTTTTTAGTAAACTCTACACCCAACGTGGGGCTCAAACTCACAACCCCAAGATCAAGAGTCACACTCACTAGCAAATAAACCAGCCAAGCACCCCAAAAAGACAGAATTTTAAATACATAGTGTTGGGTGGCATTCTGGAAGGAAAAAAATAAAGGGCTGGATCTCTACCTCCCATTTTCTATCAAAATAAATTCCAGATGGATTCTAGTTGGATAGAAACCCGAAACATAAAACTTTAAAACCAACAGAAAAAAATAGAATTCCTTTATATGGAATAAGAAAGACCTTTGTTAGTATGACACAAAATGTGTAGTCATAAAAGATAAGCTATACCAAAGTTAAAAATTTCTACAAATATCATTTGTTAAAAAAAAATGTCCATACTGTATAGATGTATGTACAGACTAGCTCTGGAGAGACACACGTTAATACTGCCAACAACTTCTGGGGAAGGAGGCTGGGGAGACTTACACTAGAACTCTGTGTTGTTTATGTGTAATTACGTATTTCAAAAACATGAATAATTCTTGTGTTGTCTGCTCCTAACCATCAGCTTAAATAACTGAAAGCTTGCCATAAAAAAAAAAAAAAAAAGTGCCTCACAAGAAACATCCAATATAAATATCCAACTGAGAAAGGACACAGGTATCATACAGTTCCTAGTACAGTCCTGACTATACAAGACATCCTTAAGTTACATAGGTAGCTCTTATTTGTCACCATCTTCTGACAACACTAATAGTTCTTTTGAACTATATCCTTACTATTTTCAAAGTTGGGGATTCTACATATGGTATCACACTGTACACTGTAACATAAAATACGCCATTTTCCAAAAATAATTTCAGCGGACCAACACTAAATTAATCGGAATCTTGAAATAACCGCCATTTAGGCCCTTCTACATCTGATCACATTCCCTTTTGCACTCAGGCTCCAAGTCAACTGCACTGCTTAAACATCCCCTTGCTTTCCTCCATCCTTTTGAAAAAACACCATTCCTTCTACTGAGAGAACTTTCCCCATCTCTCCTGAAATCATTCTCCCTAGCAAGGCCAGCTCAAATCCTGCCTATCCACAAAGGTAGAGAGCTTTGCGGACAGGTACACACACAAAGAGAAGGGTAACAAAGATATAAAAAGATACAAAGGCAGAATGGTCAGTTTAAAAAGTTATTTATTAAACAAGTTAAACACAACTAAAAGTATATTTAAAAGTCCAACATTATTGGATCCCTTTGAAACATCTATTCTAGAAGAAATACTTTGTCAAACTAATGGTAAGAGAAATGATAAAAATAGAACAGATATGAAAAACATTTTAAACAACGATAAAGCACATGGTAAATTCAGAAATAAAAACAAACACACACAAACTATTTAAGTATGAAACCAAAATATTTCATATATTTTTAAATGTTTCTGGTATACTCACATGAGGGCTGACTTGTCTATGTCTGAGTTAGTAAACATTATATAAACACCTTTTTAAGGTATCAGACTTTGTGTTATACAGAAATAATTTTAGATTATGTGTTGGATGTGTAAACTGTCCACATTTAACAAACATACTCTATATATGAACATACTCACTTATACTTAATGAAAAAAAAAGAACTTATAATTTAAACATCTTGATTTGAGAACTGTGGATTTGATAATTCTATTAAATTCCAACATTATAATCCCCAAATGCACTATCACAAATGCTATCCAAAAAAAATTTTTTTTTAAAAAGAGCTGCTTCTGAACATTTCCGTACTTTAGGGCAAAAAAAAAAAAACCAAGTATCTGTGTTCACAAATTCTGATGTTTAGCCTCTATGGTTAACACAAAAAATACCATGTAATACAGAAGGTTCCTATAGAAAAGCCTCAGTCTTTCTCAGTAGTTCCAAATAGTGTTATACAATATTTCACTGGAAATAGTGGTTTCACCACAGATCTGGCAGTAGCTTGTTTAAAACATAACTTTGCCCCATAACATCCATCAAAGACTTTAAAACATAATTGATTTTGGCAGTACACATGAAGACCATGATGTGAATGGGAACTGCCAGTGGATCTGAGGGCCTTTTTGAAGTTTGGTGTGAATGAGTGTGTGTGTGTGTGTGTGTGTGTGTGTGTGTGTGTGTTCTCAGGAGGAAATGGGATGAAATGGTTTATTCAGAACTATAAAACATTTTTCTAATTAGATCTCAATTGCATAAATAACATAAATCAAATGTTAGAATTTACATGGATTCTGAATTTCTATGAGAAAGGCAACTATTTTTTTGTCTGTTTCCATTTATCATTCTTTACAGAGGACAAAGCTTTAGTTATATATATTCTTCTGGACACTAAGGGAAAGTCTCCTTTGTCCCCGTCTCAGTCTGAAAGAGAAGGAGAACGTATAGACCTGCCACTGGCGGGGCTGGAGAAAGTGAAAGGCTCTTTGTCCTTCTCTTTACTATCATGCTTGTGCTTGTGCTTGTGCTTATGTTTGTGCTTCTTCTTCTTCTTCTTGTGCTCATGGTGATGGTGGTGATGGTGGTCGCTGTGTTTGGAGGACGCAGATTCCTTAGTAAACACTGAGAGTGGAGCTGTTGCAACTGGATGCATACTCATCTCCAAAGGTGATTGTTCTTTACCTTCAAGATTAAAAACACCCAAATGAATTCCTGTTGATAACAAAGAAAGTGAAATGAAAGTAAGAGGGAGCTGACGACAGTATAGAAAAGAGGGATTCCCAAGTGTTTAACATGTCCATGGAAATATTTAGGAATGGGAGAAGTATCTAAATAAGACATTCAATTAGTCACACACAGGTAAATGTTCAGCATTGTGGCCAGGAGACAGAATATTTCAATTCCTTACAGTTTATACCAATTATGATATATACCAGTGTGTTACCAAACCATCTTTTAAAAGTTAGCATTTATGTTTTAAAGTATTATGAAATGATAATAATGATGATCATTGTGTGTGTGTCGTTAGTTAAGACCCACATTCATCCTTTAACTGTAGCTCCTTCAGCTACAGTTCGACCCTAAGATACTGGGCAGGGAAATGGCAGTACTTTATTTCTGCCACCTGAAGAACCATTTATACACACATAAACATCTTATGCTAGTCACTGATAATAATATCACGGACAAAATCACATTTCTATAGTTCCTTAAGGTAATTACTTGGGAACAGACAGGGAAAAGTGAACTTTTTAAGTAGATTCAGTGCACTTAAGAAAACCAGAAAAGGCAGTGAGTCTATAAAGGGAACATCTCTACTTAAAGACAAGAGTAGTGTCACTTAAAAAAAAAAAAAAGAAAGAAAGAAAGAAAGATGAGAAATAGGAGACCTGTGCTCTTGAACAGATTCTGCTATTAACTTTCAGCATGCATTTTCTTTCTTTTTATCTCACCTTAAAAAAAAAAAATCAAATGTTTTGGAAAGTTCTTTCCATTTAACATTCCATCAGTCCAGGAAACTACAGCAGTAGTTCTCAGACTCTGGTGCACAACAATTTCTTGCTTCCTCCCGATGCTACAATCCTTGGGCCACAACCCAAGGAAGACTTCTTTCTGTGTGACTCTGGACTGAGGTACTGCTTTACATGCAGCCAGCTAAGAAGAGAGCCCAAGGATCATCTCAGATACCCGCCTTTCTAAATCTGGGTGGTTACCAAATCTCGTTGGTTTTCACGTACAAATATCTCTTTCATCTGCCCCTACACTGTCTGCAACTGTATGAATTCAGAACACCTCACCTCATCCGGATGGCGGTACTAGTCTCCCGTGAACTGGTTCCTATACCCGAAGTGTCTTATACTCAAATCCGTATTTTACACAGCTGCACAGAAGCTGATTTTGCCCCACACGGGTTATTCAGCAATATCTGAAGACACTGTTGTTGTCACACCTGGGGTAGGACTGAGGGAGGAAGTGATATGGGCCTCCCATGGGTAGAGCCTAGTGATGCACAGGACATCACACCATGCATAGGGCAGCTCCTACAACAAAAAATTCCCATGCCCAAAATGTTAATAGTGTTTAGGCTGTAAGACCCTGCTGCGTAGTGATCTTCCAAAAAAAAAAA